>NC_051192.1:36987072-37233998 GCF_015220075.1 Falco rusticolus
CACCCTAGATGTAACAATCTTTCTTTACTACTAGAAGATACTAGAACTTTCCCTGGAAGGCAACTGGAGCAGATCACTATGACATTTCTTATCTGGAGGCTCAGAATCAAACTGGGACACAACATGCCTCCCAGACTGCCAGAGCCTCGCTTGACCACAGCACTCTGTGCAGCTTCATACAGGTTGATATAAAATCTGTTTTCTGCAACTGACAGCCACTGTTTTACGCTGAGGGCTTAAAGTCTAATCTACTGAAATCCAGCTACACAAAAGGTGATTGCACAGACTTCTGTGTGCGTCTAGTTTGTTTTGTAAATATTCGTCTATCAGTGAATTACTGACACCAGGCAAGGAGGGCTCTCTGCCTCACAGACCTCAGCAGGGTATTGCCTCTGTTTGCCGAACAATCTCGGCGCGTCTAGACGATGTATATGGGTGGGCTGTTTGCCATAAAGCACCGTTACTCTATAAGGAACACGGTTTCGCCTCTCCACAGCTGGGTGTGGGCAGGGAAGGGTGAAGTGGGGAGCAGGGGAAGGGTTGAAATGGAGGACCAGGCTTTGAGTTCTCTGGAAACCAGGGATCACAAGCCATGAATCATGCAGTAAATACAGAGCCAAACGTTTGGATGAACAGAGCCCTTAACAATTAATTAATTGTTGACTTTAACTGCCTGTGCTGCAGATGTGCTATCATTTCTACAGAGCAGTCCCTCACCAGTCTCTTTAAGTTGTTTACAAAGTAATTGGTAAATGCAAAAAAGAAAAAAAGAAGTTCTTGTATGAAAGTTGCTTCCACAAATGCACGGATGCGTAGGCGTGCACACAATGAAAATAGGAGAAAGGTTGAAGGCTGCATGATGTTTGATTTTATGAGTTTATGAATGTCCCTTGGAAAAGATTTCATGTTCTATTCTCCCATGCTTCCTGGATTTTGATGTTTCCCATAAAAAAAGGCAGAATATCCCTTCATTTACAAAATGAGTTGGATTTAACTCTATAATTTGTAAATATTTATACATATTTCCAAAGAATACATGGGCTGAACTGCATTTTTTCCTGATTACTTATATGCCTCAATATATCATCTTAGCTCCCACATCTTGTACTTGCAAAACTGAACTTTCAGATGAAAAGTCTGTACGAGATGACAACAATTTGGCAGTGTTGTAAGAGGAACAATGTAAGTGGCATGCAATTCAGACCTGAACAAATGTGATATGAAGTTATTTTCCATTACAGTTTTTCAGGTTTGTGGCTGAAAAAGAGCTTCCTGATACTAGATCTGAGTCCTACAAACACTTATGCACACACTTAACGTGTTCCACTATATTCAGAGATAAAGTTGTCCCACTGCATTCAGCAGAATTACTCTTGTGCAAAGTGCCTTCAAGATTAAAGCTCAGGTGATTTAAACCTTATAAGCAACACGGACTACAGAACAGTTATTTCATTTTTTTAGAATGCTTTCCTTCCATTGATATTTCCTTTGCCACAACAGCATTGAGGCATAATTGCTTTTTTAACTTGTAACACCTATGCAAATGAAAAATATTAAAAACAATGGCAAGAGGAAGTTGAAACACCCACAATTCTTTGAAAGAAAGCTGAGGCAGGTGTTCAGAATCAAAGACATCATGTATGTCTGATCCAGGATTTGCACGTAAACTGTTACTCAAGACAACATCTACTTACACTATTGGGTAACCTCACTGTAAGTTCTTAAGGCACTTAATTCCTTTTTCACTAAGTCATTCTGCAAATCCTTCTGTACAGGATAGGACATGGCAATCAAAGCGTTTACTGAAATGCAAAATCTTTTGGCTTTGATTTTTACATCATCAACCTATGACCCTTCTTTCACTCCAGGTTTTCTATATCATTGTATTCATGCATTTCCCTTCACTTCTAATCATTAAAAAGGTATCAGTGTACATGTGTATAAATGTGTGTCTCTGCTAGATTACTAAGAAATGTGTAGAAATTTGAGGACTTTTTATTATTCAGCTTGAGAGGTATTCATGAGCCTGACTTAATGGAGACATGATTTAAAGAGCTCTCACAACATTTGGAAAGTCAGATCATACTTGCTAGTCAGTTTGAAGATGTTTAAAAATAGATTAGGAATCTACATTTCTAACCACTTCAGAGAACACCCATCACTATCTGCCTCCTTCTCCCCCTTGGTACGTGTGCACAGAGGAGGAGACATCTCATGACTCACCACACTTGCTTCTCAGCCCAGAACTGCAGAAAAGTTCACTGGTGTTTATAGGATGTTTGTGGTGACCCCTGGGATACACTCTCATAATGAATTTCAGGCTGCCTACCCAAGCCTTTCAACTATCTGTCCAATCTCCCTGAATTCTTAACCTCACACTTCCTCCTACTGCACGTCCTTCTGGGAGACACTAGATACTCGGGATGAAATATTTTAAAGCCAGTGCCCACAGCCTTGTCAGTATATCCAACACAAGACCCTGTTTTGTGGTTTATCTTAGCATAAATCTCCACCCCCTTCACTTGCTCACAGGAAGGGCTTTTTCTTACACATCGTAGTGCTGCATTTGAGAGAAATCATTCTTTCTTGTTCTGGGTCTTCATTTTTTTCTCACCAGAAGAGAGAGAATACTGTGTAAGAACAGTTACAGATCCTGTTTCACCAGGATACAAGGAAAAGTGTACTTTTTCTGCTACTATGTTCATCCCCAGAGTCAATTATTTTAATTTAAAAAAAAATACTAATCCCTGCATCCTTACTTGTTCAGAAAGCCAGCCTTTGGTAAACTGACCTAATAGAAACTGGAAGCCCTAACCCACCCCTTGGCTGATTCATGATTTATCTATGCCAGGGTGAAGTGTTCCACATATTAGCTGGAGAAAATACAGTTCTAGTTTGTAATCTTGATGAATAGTTAACTGAATTTATTTATTTATAATGCTCATTTTAGTCATCTATCATTGTTCTGAAGACCTTTTACAAATATTGCCTTGAAACTTCCGATGAGTGATGTATTTGTAAAAGGAAAACTGCACAAATGAGAAAGAAAATTCCCTCAAAGAGCTGATGCCATCCCACCAGACAAATGAACACTAGTGCTGGATGAAACAGACTGCACATAAAACACATTAAAAGTTCAGGTGGTTTGCTCTGGTCATACTTCATGTTCCATGCTTATCTTACAAGTGTCTTATGAAGGGTTAATGGGCTATGGAACACCAAGCCAGTGTAGCTCCCCGCAGCAACAGCAGACAAGAAGGGAGTGCATGAAAAGGAAAGGCAGGTGACTCTGACTTTATGGAGAAGCCCTCATGTGGAAACGATTAAATTATTTCTATACCCAGGACTATCTGGGGTTTTTTTTCCCTAATGACTTGTTAATTAACATTCTTACAGCATGGACCAGCACCACCTGATTTCAGCAGAGTACTATAAGCATCAGTAAACTGTGATTGACTAGCAGGTTTTCTGAACCTTTAAAATTTTGCTGTCTCACAAAGCATTGTTATTTTTCCTGTAAAGAGCACAGATTTGAATTGGCTCTACTATGCTGTTGCTTTTAAAGCAAATGGTGCAATGAGGAAGATGAAAACGCTGAATGGTCTAACACAATATTTAGGTCTCTGTCAAAAAATCAAGTTTAACCATATACATGGTTCTATGATTCTATTACTGGATATGAAAGATAGAGTTTCTAAGCCCAGACCGGTGGAGGGGTTCTCAAGCCATTATTTTCAGGGAACACTTCGCTACTTGATATTTAAAAGGTGGTGGTAAATAACTGTAAATCATTCTTTTCTAATCAACTGCAATAACAGGGAAAGAAGCTTAGACATTAAGAAGGACCTTTTTCTCTTGCACTGAGAATAATGAATTGGTGAAATGACCTCAGGGGCAAAGTTGTTGGGACAAGGCAGAAGGTCAGTCAAAGAGCAATTAAATGCTGTCCTGTGGGAAAACGGTAAATGCAGTCCCAAAGAGCGAGCTAAAAAAAAGAGCTAAGAGTAACAGAGATAGAGGAGGAGAACATCCCCCTGCCAGGACCATAGTCTCATGATCTTTCAGGAAGAAGCCGCAGAACAGGAGGTCTATTAGTCCCGTAATAAATACTGAGTTATCAGAGTAAGAGGGAATTTGGTTATAAACTCCAGATGTATTTAAAGCACAAGCTCATTACTCTCACCTCTCACAAACTGTGTAATAAGCCAACACACATGAGTCCAGGACATCAGTCAGCTGTAACTGTTCAGGTCTGCATGCCACAAGCAGGTAGCTGCCTGCAGATGTTTGGTCTGTCTCAGTCCTTTCAATCTCAGTGACCTTGCCAAAGGCAGCATCCATAAATCCAGAATTAAGCAGCACAATGTAATGGCAGACACCACTTTTGCTGCAAGGGAGAGCCAAAAGCAAGTCAGCCTCATTTACACTGAATTTGCTTGCCCCAGGTTACACACCTGTGCAGGGTGGATGAATACCAGAGCTATACAGACAAGGTGCACGAGGACTCTGCCGTCTGTGCCCTCAATTACACAACAATACCTGTATTAGTAAACCAATGCCGATGACCATTCCTGCAGACATGAGTACAGTCAGCCAAGGTGTTGTTAGAGCTGTTCCTGGCCATTTGCAAGGACCCAATCCACCTGAAGTTACCACTTTCATCTTGGGCATTACCTGGAAGTCAGTACATCAGAGAGCACTCCCAGCTACCTGGGGGGGTGACAAGGGATTTCAGCCATCCCAGCACTCCCCGTTGGCCCCATTGCCAAGGAAGGGGTTTGCACACCTATGATCTACCTGCACAGCATAGTCATAGTCTCTTTATGAGATAAGGCATTATGAATCCTGATTTGAAGGTGATATTAACCTCAACAATAATGGAGAGATTACTCTGTCTCATCACAGAGAGACAAAGGCAAGAGCAAGAACTCCACCTGCTCAGGAGTCTGGTGTGTTGGTTGGTTGGAAGGGGAGGGGGTAGTGGTAGTGTTTGAACTACCAGCAAATCTTTCAGACTGGTAACTTTGGTACAGGACTATCTTGGGTTGGGGTGTGTGTGTAGAAAAATAAAGAAAAAAAAAAGCCATACACCATCACTTTAAAGCTGAGCAATAGCAGGATAGGCAACACCATAGCCCAGTACCACCACTGTACTACTTCTGGGTGGACAAGTCTAGCTCCCTCCAGCCACCAAGTCTAGTTAGATCCACAAACCAAGAATCAGGTTAGGGGAAACTTGCTGCTCAGGCAAGGCAGTGCATTCCGGTACCCTCAGTCCAGCATAGAGACACTGATCTAATAAATAGCTGCAACAGCATAAATCTTGATATGAGCTGCAAAACCCGCCTGAGAAGAAGTGCATACACAGAAGCTGTGACTACTCCTCTTGTGAGCAGCTAGCTGGATCTGAACTAACCTGCAACAAACTAGGTCAAGAGCATCTCTATTACACTGCAGTACCGATATGCCTCAAAAGTTCTGGGTTTCATCAAACCAGTTAATACTTGGAAGAATAACTACAACTATACTTTGGATGACTAGAACTTTGACAACATATTTATTTATCCAAATGATAACTTTCTCCCCACCATCCAAACCAAAGCTAAACAAACAGAAATACATAGTGCAATGTTCCCAGTAGGCTTCTTCCTTCCCATGGAAAAGGAGATGATCCAGGGATTCTTTTAATTCAACTGCTCATTAAGATTTCTCCCTAAAAATTCAGTGGTAGATGGGCTTCTGAAGAGCTAAGAGGTTACCTATGAAGTCTTAAAACCCCTGCCAGGTTCTCTGTAGTATAAGAAAGCAAGAGCTAAAACTTCCTTCCAGCACAATTCTGGAGACCTACCCTCAGTATCTTCCTTTCCCCCGCCCATCATTTTTCTAGTGAAGGCCATATCAGTTCTAAGCTACTACAATCCTATAGGATCCTACTAGCCCACTATCACTTCCACCTATGCTCCAGAAAATCCTACCTATAAAGATGTCTTAACGCTTACACACTTAACTATACATTTGTCAACACACCTTCACAACTCTAGCTCTTAAAAATTTCTAGAATTTAAAAGCAATTGAAAAGAAATTAGCAGAAAGCAACTAACAAACAAGTTCAAACTCCCTTTATTACCCAAAGTACCTACAAATGCCTAAACGAGTCCCCCAAACAAAAATCCAGACTCTCCCTATCAGCCCTCAACCCATTTTCATCTATTTCCTTTTCCTTTTCCTAATCCTCTTTTATGCCCATCAGCTGGTCCTTTTAGTGTAACATGGCCCAGCTGCATCGGCACCACTAGTATTTAACCCCTCACTGTCTGGTTCTACACTTCAGTATGAGTACATACAGCAAAGAAAACAGGAGCAAGGACCTATTGGTAGTCTTATCTGAATTGCTGTTTATTCAAAATACAGTGAAAGTATAGGGTATTTTATCTCAGTTTTCAGTGTTTACAAGGAGAAGAAACAGCAAGTATATCTGGATATAGACAAAAATCATCTTGGATCTGAGCCATCAGCATAAGAGCTGGATGCCAATGTAGATGGTGTTTATTCATAGGCTGGTGATGCCCTCAAAGCCGGGGGAACTTAATCATAGATTTGGCTGCTAGATTTTTATCATGACTTCAGTTTGTTAGTCTCAATGTGCTATTTACTTGTTTACAAACTTCTTTATGTTACAGATTTAACAAGTAGAAAATAAATGTAACCAGTCATTAGAATATACACGGACAACGGATTTTAGAGCTTTGCTTCTCTTCTGAGGATTCACTAGGAAATTTGTGTCCAGTTAGGCTCTTTCCTGGGAGCAGCAGTTTGAAGCAACCTTGGATTTAA
The DNA here is from genome assembly GCF_015220075.1 of Falco rusticolus. Lineage (NCBI taxonomy): Eukaryota > Metazoa > Chordata > Aves > Falconiformes > Falconidae > Falco > Falco rusticolus. The sequence continues at coordinate 36,993,907 of NC_051192.1, forward strand.
CAACTCTGAATTGTACTGTAGTCTTGCCAAACTAAAGTGGAAGAAAACCTTTCACATATTGCTATACAGCATTGACCTCTTCTTATATCATTCTCACTTCGTTGTAAAAGTCTTATTAGTAATTCATCAACACATACCATAGCAAGCACATTAGATACATCTATTTGATTAACATAACAATTGAGTAATTAGATGAGGTGAGATGTGGATTCCTGGGATATGAGTATTAAAACTGATACCAGATACTTAAGGGAAGTCTTAAGTAGTTATGTAATTTGAAAATCTTTACCAGCAAGTCACTCCACACCTGAAAGTGATTCATTTTCAGGTGCAGTGTTCATGTAATCTCAGTTCAGGGAGCAAATTTTCTGGGTTTTATTATTCTTTCAGATTGTATCTTTATTTTGATAATGCGAGGATTCCATAGCACAGTTTAAGAAGCATTGAACAAATCCAGAAATACAGTCCTGGCCCTGGGATGTTAGTTTTTGTTCCTCATTCTGTAAAGATTCATTCATTTGCTTAACATGTGGGTCATGAAAGGTCATTTTTGCCCACTACAACACTTCTCCTAACTTGCAAACTAAATCCAGGTATGAATAAAATCAGGAGTCTCATAAGATAGCCAGAGTTACTGGCTGGGCTGAGCTCTAACCAAAGATTGCTGTTCAGGATTTGCACATTTTTAACTATCAGAGTACCTGAAGCCAGGCATTATTTTCACGAGATTCCAGCGCTGTTCTCAGCAATCTAAAGTGAACGTTCTCCAATTATTCTGAAAGCTAGTAAATGCAAAAGTGTGTTTCTCTTGTATAGTCCTGACTTGCTGATGTCTAGGCATGTGGGTGTGATTTATTTTTTTACGCGATTTTTTCCTTCTGCACTGTACAAAACCCCATATAAACAACAAGGGAGAGCTGATCATCTTAACATGTATAATAGTGACCTTTCTATATACAAAATGCTCTCAACTGTATAATACAAAGAATTTAAGAAAGATCTTTCTTAACTATCTAAATTATACTTATCAGCATTTTTAGCTGTAAGACAAATGTCATGTTTGTTATGTTTATCTTGTGTTCTAGATAACTAAGGAGTTATACTAAAACCTTAAAATAAACTGATTTTAATCCCAATCAAAAAGTCACGCTTTGAGTCAGATGTGATGTCAACTTTGAAATAACAGTGTTTCATTATGAGGTATTGTTTATGTTTTATAGAGTTCATAGGATCTTTGTAAAAGCAAAAGTCATGAAAGCTCCTTTCCAAAAGCATTTATGTGTATTATATTTATTCTGAGCTTAGCTTTTAGTTGCTTTCCACTGCTCTTTTCATCAAAAAGAACAGCACGATCTGATTTGAACAGCAAAAATATCATGTTGCCTGAAAGGCAGGCTCTAGTTTTCCATTTGGAATGAGGAGAACAAAGTCTGTTGCAAATGTACTTGTGTACAGATTTAATCAGCTCTTTCCTAGCAAATTATGAAGAAAGATATTCTCAATAAAGCTGATATGATACAATATTAGAGTGTGATCCACCCACTCACAGCTGTCTTTTAAACCATGTTTCCTGTCTAAGAAGCTACTGTTCCACTGAGTTAGCATGACTTGATGTGAACTACCTTTTGTGATTTGTCCTGCATTAGAAGGAAGTGGAGACAGCAGGTCAGTGGAAACCATCCCAAAGCACTCAAGGTCACAGTACTGCCACTGCCCATATGTCAAAGGCAGGGCTGGTACAGAGTTAACGTTTGCCTGAGTTTCTGAAACAACCACCTATTTAGACAAACCTGAGTGTTAGTCTGTAGAGGCAGAGAGTGCCCAAACAGTTGTGTAATCTGAACAATTTAGAGCAATTTCTGAACAACAGACCTTGAAGAGAAGGTGTCCTGGAGGTTCCTATAAGCAGAATGGTATTATACACTATGCTGCATCGTGTACCAGGCTTTGGCCAAAAAATCCCACAAGAGCACAACATTTTAAGGATTTTTTTCTTGCTCCTTGTTTATTTTTCCTTCTAGAAGCAGTAAGCCAGCCACCAAGCACTGGTATTTTCTCTTCTCTGCCAAGAAATGCCCCTGATGAGGAGCATAGAAACAATACATAACTCTGAACCTAAACAACCTAAAAAATAGGTTTTTTCACTTTAGATATTTAATGGAGGTTGTGGTTGACCGGGACTTCATTCCTCAGCTTAATTCATCCTCCTCAAGAAAAACAATGTGTTTGTTATGCTCCCTCTAACTACCACTTCCAAGAAAGTGAAAATAAAAAAAAAACAGGCAACAGCATCCTCAAAGGGAGGACTATTACATATTTTTGGCACTAATCTGCTTCCAGATTGCATCTATTTTTTAAGCATTTTCAAGGTCCAAGAGTAGGGGGACTCCCAGATCCCACATTAGTTCAAAGAGTTAAAACATTCAGCAAGCTAAACTCCTTTCTTTGGCATGTCTATCAAAGTCTTTGAGCCTTTAATGTAATTGAAAACAATTGTCCCAGTGGGGAGGTCTAACAGTCTGACCAGTTGCAGTTAAACGCTTGAACTGCCTGAGAAAACTAGAGGGGTTATAAGAATTCAAGGGTAAACTACATGACACAGTTCTGCTGATAATAATGTTCCAGAATTTATATTTATTAATATTGCTTTCTTTTGGTCAGACTCCCACAGGAAATCCTGAGGAGTACGTGTCTCTGGCATGTTTTATCTTAGATAGTCCCATCCTTGCAGTATTGCGTGCTGATAGCAGGACAGAAGACTACCTTTGAAAATCTCTGGTCTTTATAGAAGCTGCGGATGACAACAAACAGGACCTTCAACACTCTGGGAAGAAAATCCATCTACTTTCCTTAGTTATCATTAAAATGTCTTTTAGACATAGGTCATAACTGGAAACCTATAAAGGATGTCTGTGTATTAGGCACTTCCCACAAAGCCTGGTCCCTTGTGATTATAATTTATCGCATTGTTCTTCTGGTTACAAATACTGCTGATATGTGTCATTACTGCAGAGCACTGCTCATAACATTTTGACTTTACTCCAAACACTTTTTTTAAATTCTGAGTTTCCCATAAAGGACCCACTCCTGAAGTTTTTAAAGACACCCATTACTTTCAAGTTTTTAAGCCTGTTTTAAAGGTTGTTAACTATTTTATTTTCCTGTTAAATGTTCACTTACACTGACAAATAGCTTGATGGAAAGCTTCACGCTCCTCTCCCTGGTCCCTGGGATGTAACAAAGAGCAATTATGGTGCATAAAATCATACAGTCTTATCAGTTTATAGGGCAGTTTATAAATACTCAATCTTCTTAAAAGCCCTGTCTTGACTAAGACTGGTGTTGCTAACATTGTATCTTAGCGGTGTTCTCTTTGAAAGACTTGCTGGTCTTGCTTTTTTTAAAATGTCAAACAACTTTTTAATTTGCATGTTTACTGGAGAGGAAACAGCATAATTATTGTTTTAGTCTAGCCTCCTTGCTAGGGTGAACTTACTTGCTGCAAGCAATGCTTAATCTCTAGCCACAGGCAGCCAAGTCCATTTTGTGCCAGTCTTTCTAGGAAGAAAAGGTTTACAGCATCACAGCAAATATTGCTTTTCTGCATATGTGTGTATGCATGTGGGTGTGTCTCTGCCCAAGCCCTCAACTGCTGGACACCTTGATCAGTTTTAACAAAAATTGACCCAGCAGCAGCAGCTGCCTCACAGGCAAAAAAAAAAAAAAAAAAAAGTCATTCCAGTTCCATGGAAATAATTGATAAGGTAGAGAAAAGAAATTGTATTAATCTGTTCCTGAGGAGGAGGCTGATGCCTGACCTTGTTCCTTATGGGACATTGAAGAACCCACCTCACAGCACAAATCTTTCTCTTGGCTGCTCCTGGAGCTTCTCTATCTGCACAGCTGGAGCATGTAAAGAAGCAGCAGAGCAAATGTTGCCTTCGCCTGGTTTGCCCTGCTGGAGGCAGAGGGATGTATTTCAGTATTGTTTGCTCCATCAGTACCAATTTACTTAATCACACAAGTGGGTCACAGATTTCTACGCTTGTGCTGTGGCATTAGCCCAGGTTAGGCCTAGATGCCATTAGCATCCAGACTGCACTTCTGCACTGTGCAAAGCCCAGACCTTCACTAAGTCACCCCTGTCCTGAGCTCATAACTGAGGCATAAAATACTTGAGCACACACTCAGGGTTGTGCATCTGGATCAGCAGGCTTTAGGAACTCTGTACCTATGTGTTTCAGGTGGGGATGCGGACAACTGACACCTTGATTCCCGGGACCCTGTCCCACAAGCCACTCTGTAAGGAGTAGCAAAGCCTGGCAATGAACAGAGGACAAAATAAGGACGGACACTGGAAGGTAATATTCATTGCAGGAGTATCAGTTTGCAGGCATGAACAAAGGAATGTTACACGTGTGAAAATCTGATGTAGAAACCAAGTAAAAAAACCTGTATTTTGCATTCAGACATTCAGCACTCTCCATCTTATTCTGAGAAGCACTATAATAAATTTATTTCTTAGAAAGCTAACTTTGACACTCACCTTCTCCTATATGCTACTTTCTGTCTCATCCTTCTTTTCTACTTCTGCTTCTTCTCTTCCTTTGACCAAAAGAAGTCACCGTTCCCATCAGAAAGACATCTTGTCTTCTGCAAGCTAGGGAGTAATGGGGGGGGGGGGGAGGAGGAAGTGAAAATGAGAGATCTCTACCCCATCTGTCTGATTCCTCTCACTAAACAATGAATTTGAGAAACGTAGGAAAAATGAAAACCAAAAGATAAAAGTTTAAACCTAAAGATAAGCTGTGCTTTCAGATATCTGAGTAGAGAGAGAACTGTCCCTTTTTGCATCTTGGGATTTCACAGCATCTTAAAACAAACAAGCAAAAAAACCCACCCTTCACCTATGCTCAGGAAATAGAGACATTCCCTCTCCTTGTTCCCAGATGGCACCACAGCAGTTTCTGTAAAAGTAGTGAAAGAAAAAAATATATCATTTTGCTGATGTGTGTATAGGCTGAAGACTGATCCAAGGAACATTAAAGTCCCTCTGGCAGGACTGCCAGTGCCTGCAGTGGGCTTTGGATCAGGCTCCGTGGGATACTCAAAAGCACTCAAAAGGAAATTATTTTCCCCTATCATGCCCTCCTCGCAGCAGTTCCCACAAAGCGCACAGCTCACTGCCTATTTTGACAGAAGCCCTGGAAACAGCATGTATAGTATTAGAAAGCCAGATGACAGAAGGCGCTGTATTTTGCCCTTTGATACATTTCCAGTAGAAATGTGTTGGTTCCTTTCCCCTAAATGTTTTTGGATCAATTTCATGCAGAACTGGGGGCCTTTACAGGGGCAAGCAGCCCCTCTCCCTTTACACCGAAGGTGCTACAGCAGGACGCTGTGCTGAGCTCTGCTGAGAACGGTGGTGGATGGTGCCGCAGGGACAAAGGCTGTGTGATGGCAGGGGCCGGGAGGTGCAAACTGCAACTCCACCCAGGAGTTCTAGAGACTCCCAGTGACTTAGATCAGAACACGACTGCCTCAGAGAAAGAGGAAAATAAGGTGGATGTAAAGAAGAGAGGGAAACTTAGATGCAGGCTGGCTTGCATGGGGGCCCCCAGCACATGAATACAAGAATTCCACTGGCCTTGTGATGTTTTGAAAAGTAAACTATGGAAGAAAGACTAGAAACTTCAAAGAAATTCCTGATTTGGAAATTGTCTGATGTAAAAGGTGTTAGCATAGAGGAGGGTAGAGAAATAGCCTGTTCTCAAAGTCACTCTACAAGAGGTCAAATGTTGGTCTGGCTCATATGGCCATTCTTTCCAGTTGTACAGTATATTGTGTAAACTAAATATAATGTAAAGATGCAAAAGCTTCCAGAAATGTCATCTTACAGACATTTGCTTGGATGCAATCCATGATTATGTGAAAACATTTACTTTGAGATCTAAAAGCCATGGGTTACGTGGGTGTTCTGTACATTTTGCATTGGAACTTACACTATAGAGCCAGAAAAGGCTGAGAGTCTTAATTTGAAATTACTTGCATTGGTATACTGGCCTGTGCTGTACCCCAATGTAAATGCAGGTGAGTATACGTGACAAAAAAAGAGGATATTTCTTGACTTATTCAAAAGAACTGACAGAAATCTTTACATGGACCTCAGTCAAATGTCTGCTGCCAATCTCATGCTTGCAATTGCCCCCAAGAATGGGTTACTAAAAACATCTCTAAAGTAAGAAGATATGGGTAGATTTTTCAAAAAGGTTGATAGTTTTTGTCTGACTTTTGAGCTGGGTTTGCCAGTAAGTTCTCACATGATAGGGCATGCACGACATTAGGCTCAGATAAGGTCGTGCCTTTTGAAGAACAGAGGCTAGAAAATGCCTTCTTAGTGACCACAAATGAATAGCAGAGTTATTCTATTAAATCATTACCTTGCAGCTCCTGTAACAAGCACCAAAACAATCTGGGGTGCAGGCTTTGCTGTTTCTCAGTCTTGAGCATATACCTGTGATAGGCTGGACCAAGCAGCCGTGCTGCAGGGGCAGCAGGTTGCAGACAGCGATGTACATATGTGTCAGGACTTAGTGACTCACCTGGCTGTACTCTTGAGACTATTGAATTTTTCACTTATAAAGGTATCTCACTATCCCTTTACTGTTTATAATACACTTTATATTTAACAAAAGAGAAAAGTTAAGGAGCTATCCTCCCCATGCAGTCAATACGGAGATGTCCTAGAGCTGACTGTACTAGTTCCAGAATTGCAAACTTAATAGCCACATCTTTTAAAGCTCAGCTAAATAGATTATGCTGTCATGGTTAAACATACTCTCTGGGGACCTCATCTAGTGTGATTATACAGAGTTGTACTGTTCTAGGTAATGAAACAGTTCTCTTGTAGCCAGCTAGAGAATCTAGAGCACCAGGTGTAAAGGTGCCCTGAAACGTACTCAGTAGTCTTCAGCAACAGCCAAAAACTTGTCCTTTATTCTCCCAGTGCTTTTGGATCTCAAATATTCTTACTATAATCATTTGAACAGATCATCTGTGCAAATCCTGAGAAGTCTGCTCCAATGAGTGAGAGTACAATGGGTTTGAAGCCAGTTTGCATCTCCCTGTCATCCTGAATGAATATCAGAGGCACTGGGGAAAGAGAGGTTATCTTCTAGTAAAATGTATTTCATCATTATACCCTTAGCCTGAAAACAGGCTGGATTGCTGTGAAGTCACTGTACCCAGCTGTGACGTAGAGAAGTAAGAGTTTAGGGTACTGGAAGTTTTTTGAAAGGCTTAAAATATAAATAGAATTCCCAGAACACGGATTTTGGGTGTGAAATGAGCACAATAGTAATTATTGAAAATTTAAAACAGTGAAAGAATTGAATTAATAAACACCCATAAAACCCCCAGAAATCTCATTTGGATGAGGTTTTGCAACCCTTAGTGCTGGTGCCAGTGCAGCTGCACGTGGGATAAGCTGCTACATAAATGGAACCCAGGGGCTGTGTCCTGGCCCTTGGCTATCTGCATTCACAGGGCCATGAAGTTTTAGCAAGATTCAGACTCCTCCAGGCATCTGGATACAAAACAGATTTAAAAACTGCAGTCTCAATATCCTGATAATCAAAACATGAAAGAGGTCACATTTAAGCTATTTATAGCAATAATCATCTAAAAAGGTCAGGAATAAATTTTGGCTCTCTTCTAGTCAAAAGATTCTTACCATTTGTGTTAGTAGATAAGGATTCACAGAAGGAACTTACTTCAACTTAAGAAAGTCAGTCACATGGCTTGGCCAGTGTATACTCTTTTTCTTAGTACTGTTTATGCCAAAACAAGAATCAGACAGTTAGAAACAGAAATGTATGCATTTTGTTTCTTTCAACATCAGAAAACATATTTTTCAAAGCAAAACCTGAAAGCCTAAAGCATATAAAATCAATGAGTCAATATCTTTCCTGATGTCATAGCTAGAATTTATGTTAGAGGTATGGATTTAGCCAAATAGCTTTTCTCAAGCTGATGAAATAAATTAAATGGCATGTGACATAGCAGAGAACTTTACTGCATAAAAATTGATCACCTCTTCAAATGCTGGTTGTCAAGAATTCCTAATCATGTCTTACTTTTCCCTTAAAAAAAAGCCACTGCATCACAGATCTCATGAAAGGCACCTCTGCACTTACTGGCAGTGCCTGTACTGTATTACAGATATCTGTCTGTGGACAAGAAGGTCAGAGTTAATTCAAACCCCAAAACCATCGCTTTAATGTGTTAACCACTTATCTTTGCAACACGCTGGGACTGAAGTAAAATGCACATTTTTTACTTCACATCCTCAGAAACGGGTTCTGGATTTCCACTGGAGGCTGTGTGAAGATTTAATCATAACTGTGAAAACTGGCAGTGTAGGTGTGCACTTGCATTTAGTGAATATATTTGTGACAGCGAACGGGATAAAATGGACCCAATTAGCACAAGTGAATGTTTTGATCTCCCATTATACTCAGGCATATATGGATTCGGTTTCTAGTAGAGCAGGCTAAAACTTGTACTGAGGCCTTTGGTTTATGTTCACTTTAACATTTTGAGCCAACATTAGTTGAGGTCACCACTGAAAATAACAGTACTGTTCTACTTGTTCATGCCCCAAGAGCATCTTCATGTTCTGCACCAAAGATGCAACAGAAATCTAAACAAAATCAAAACTTTTTGTTTGTTTGTTTATCAAGCAGTAGAGACAGGGCAGCACAGAACTGCTGGCTTCTGTGGTTGTTCTAGCTTGGTTTGGTTTGGTGTATATGCAGCCAGAGCCTCTGTTACACCAACCTGAAATCCCTTGCTGTCACAGTGCCTGCAGGGTACTCTCATTTGCTGCACATTCAGGTAATGACCCCTCCTATTTCAGGAATGGATGGCTGCTTCTCAAAATGGATATTTTCTGTGGAAAAGGTTCTACTTGGGGGGGTGGGGAAGGGAGAAATTACCTCTAGAAATTAAGAAATTCATGAATATCTGAAGCGCTCACTCATTCCCTGCAAGGAAAATGGGAAGCTGAGAAGTTTATCATTTGGACTGACACTAGCAACACTGCTGATAGACATAAATCTCAGGTGGAAGTTGCTGCACCTCCACGTCTAGTTGGCACCACTAGTAGAAACACAGGAAACAGCAGGGGGAAGTGGCTGTAATTAAAACCTTGATTAGTTGAGGGTTTGTTTAGTTTCAGTTTTCCAAAATCATGACCCACACTTAGCTTTGAAATTGCATCTGGATCTCAGTTCTGTGTAAGTTCATCGCTTCTCAATGGTGCCAACCTTGTGTTTTCACTACCTGCGTTGCAAAGCTTGGTACTGTTATCAAAACCCCAATTCTAGAGATAGCTTGTAATAAAAGCAGCTTTCATTAACTCTAACCAAAATGATACTTACAGTGGCAAAGAGTAATTTGTAAGTAAAATCTATCTTTGAGGCTCGAAGACCTCAAAGTACAAAAGGCAATGCCATCTAGTTATGACAGCCAAATTCCCTATACAATATAACTCCCCAAATAACTAGTAATGATTCCAAACTGGATTTTCTTCCTAATTTAAAAGGGGAGTAGAAAAATTACTCTTTATTTTGCAGTTTACCCTCTTAAATCCTAATAATTAGGCATTTTACAGTTTATTTTATAGTTATGTATAAACACTACTAGCTTGTGCTTTTAATGATCTCTTTGTAGTTTCTATATTTTTGTGCATTTTACAATTATAAGCTTTCATTCCTGGCATTTCCATCTGCTTCCAGACATACACCTCTAATACCAATGTTAATAAATCTTTCTTCTTCCACTGACAACGTGGAAAGAGGGCCAACCCAAGATGCATGAACCACTTCTGTTCCCTCATTTTAAGGAAGGTTTATAGGTTATGTTGTCTCGCTTTCTGCCTTGTCCCTCTGCCTAACATTTAGATCCACACCTAAAACAGTGCAAAAAGGCTGCATTCGTATCAGTCAGTGCAATCCCACCTGTGTCCGCACTGGCTGATGTATGTAAATGTTCCCTTTCTATGATGGCATCGTTTTGCTACAGAAAACCCCACCAGGCTTCTTTCTTACTTACTCAGTTACAGATCTAGACATAGCTTATTGCAGGCTACTCAGCTGTGAGAGGTCTCTGAAAGAATGACTAGGCTATAAACTAAGCAACGCCTGAGAAATGAGGCTCCTGACCATCCATACTGCTTAATTGCTTGCTCAATCCGTAATTTTGGTTTTAGACTGCTCCAGCAAGCTTCCTCCTGGACTGTGCCCGGGTACAGTTGTGTCAGCTCTTCACTCCAGGGACCACTCCTAAACGCTTCAAGATGTACCATGTCTGTCCTCCCGTTCATGGTCTAAAGCACCAGGTTAGGTGGCCATCACAATACTTTGGACATCTGAAATTAAAAAGCCTATACAAAAGGACATTTGTATTTTAGGGCCATAGAGGACCCACAGAACTGTTACGTCATGGGGATGTGGTCAGTCTACTCCAGAGCAAGGAACTCTGAGCAGGGCAGACACAAGTCTGCTCATACTGCTCAGATCCCTGACCCTCTTTTACTTAGCGACATAGGTACAGCCTGCACGGTTCAGTGCTGAAGCTCTCACCTTGGATATCTGCGGCATTAAGAACTAAGATTTTTTTCTGTACCCCATGAGAAAATCTGTGGAGTTTTTTTCATTTCACTATTTTTCCCAAATAGAAAATCTCTCTATCTATATACTTACTACTCTTCTACTCCAAACGCTTTGTTCCCATTACTCTGATGGATCATGGTTTTTTCAGCTCTTTCCTGAGTTTCTGTCTTATCAGGCTTCAGTGCAGGTCATTAGTCTCTAATGAATTTTATAGGTATTCTGGAGAATGTTTCTAATATGTTACAAAGATTCTGATAAGCTCTTTATTCATTATCCATCCCAAAGCGTGACTCTCTGGGGGTGAAACCACTTCTCAGGGTCGTTAGGTTGTTTAATGGCCATGTATTTATTTCTTAAAGGTCAATAAGAGCAAACTAGCTAGGCTGTAAAGAAGTAACATAATTGTACCCATTGTTTAAAACCTGATGCAGTAGTGAGTGTAGTCAACAGAAAGATGGAAAATGCCAGTCCTTTTTTGCTGAAGATATTCTGAGAACAATCATGAGGACATGGAGCTTCACATAGTTACTGCGCTCTTTTCAAAGAGATTTTCACTTCCTTGTGTTACATGCTGTACAAAATGGACTGAAGCAGTTAAACAATCCAAATGACAATAGGTGATTTTTCCCTGTGTATTATTTTTCCCCAGAACAATCTACATCGAAGTGGAGCAGCACCACTTTTTTTTTCACCCTATCCAAGAAGATTTCTCTACGACTTTCCCCCCTCCCCCCACCCCCCCCACCCCCCACTCCCAATGTTCTGAAGCTTGGAGCTGTGAACTGGGGTAAAATATAATAGCAACAAAGAGTCTCTAACTGATCCTTGCTGGAAAAGGAAAAGTTTTTCAGAGTTCGTTCTAGTGAGACATCTAGCTGCTTTTCTGTGCTAGTATCAGTGTGAAACAGAAATAAAATGGTTGCATCCAGAGCTGAAAGATTCAGCTGCAATTAGGCATAATTATATTTTTATTTATCAGTATGAGTACACGGAATAATTACATCCCTGTTGGGGGCCCTTGTAGTCTAATACTTGCCTAAATTCAAATGCACAGGTTCTAGCAAAAATAATCAGGTTATTCTCATCCTTAAGAGTTAAGTGCTTTTCTGGAGTAGAATCTGTGTAAGAGAAAAAGGGCCAAGTCTATCCAGCTGCAAGCCTAGTGAGCTTACGCCAGGTTTGAATCTGGTCCAGGAAAGATAAATGGCTGCATATCCATAATTTACAGGACTATAAATATCAAGAACGCTGCTGATGTCATACCAGGGTGCACAGCCCTCCATCAGGTAACATTTCCGTTGGCTATGAGATGAGTGCCTTTCAGAAAAGGACTACAGGACTGAGCTGTCACAGCCAATTTTAAAATTTTCTCCTTCAGACCCCGTATATCCCAGTTACTATAATTTTTTCCATTGATGGGTTTTGGTTTTTTAGCACTGGTTTTTTTATTACATGGTGGGACTGTATCAGTTTTAGCATTGGAAAGATTAAATGCTGTCTATCATGTTACCCACGTAAGTCTTTGCACTGGAGTCTTTATTGAGACTGCCAAGGGCTAAATTTTGGGCTGACCCATGCAGTTGTTGGGCTCAAAACAGAAGAGTGGCACCTGGAGGGGAAGAGAGACACAAGAGGGGCAAAGGGGCAAGTACTCATTCATGGTCTGAAGTTACTAAATCTTAATAGTTAACAACTGCTTTGGTTCCAGTTCTTAGCATGTTCAATCTGTGCCTCCAAAAGAGAATATAAAAGGTCAAAAACCTAGACACTGCTTCTTCATTATAAAGACAAAGTTTTAAAAAGTCCAGGGCTTTTATTCTGAAATTTATTATGCATTCTTTATTTTGGCAGGTCTGAGATAAACCAGCAAACATACTAATGAAGACAAGAACTGTCCTGAGGAAATACTTCCTATTAGTTAATAAGCAGAATAGTGGCCTGGATTAGGAAGGAACATGACAACATTGTTGAAAATGAAGATGTGTATCCTAAGTGAAGCCAATGGGTTCACAGAAGCCAGGACTGTAACCTGCTGCTGCACATCAAGATTCCGGGAGAGGAAATGAACATTAAGCGTGGTAAGAACAATAATACACCAGGGTGAGATAAATTCACTTCTTAACTGCATTACATCTCAGAAATTTTAAAGTAGCATTTCTGTACTGAGAGAGACTCCAGAAGATCGGCTGTCTGATGCAACGCTGCCTTCCAAATGGAAAGATGATTGTCAGCTCTCTGGTTCACTAGCTTTTATCTTTGCTGATAAATGAATGTTAAGTGGTCAGTTGTTGACAAAAGCCCTCTTTTTAATTGGATACGTGAACTGGACCTTACATAACCTGGCAACGTCCTATCATCCCTGGACCTTATCACTCAGATAAAACCATCCTGGCTTATTCAGGAATGTGGGTGTTCAGCATCTACATTTTTTGCTATTTGGAGGGGAAGATAATAGATGTATATGCTCTGATATAAAGAGAGAAAATCTTCCAAAGTTTTGGTTCAGTAGAAATTTTCCCAAAATAGGCAATAACCAAGAGAAACCACATTTGAACCCAACTAGATAAAGTTATTTAGCTCACGCTTTGTCCCACTGGAACTGATTTGCCCTCAGGTCTGGAGGAAGATATGATCAAGCACACTGAGAGCTGTTTGTGAGAGACCAGGGAAAGGCCAAGAAGCCCCTTAGCTGAGGAACACTGCTGTCACTCCATTTCTCCATGGGCCTCCTGGGGAAAAGTTGTTCAGGATACCACTGAAGAGACTATGCTAACAGCTGCCCAATCTTTCTTCACTTGTGGTGGGTCCACTAGTAAAAGGAACTTGCCAGCATTGTCTCTTTTTTGAACAGAGCTCCAAGATATATTCTAAGAGAATCTCAGCTGCTGTGAAAGCTCGAGTTCATGAACTGCATATTTTTTCTTCCTTTTTGTTTTGTCTTCTGGATTTCTTATTAGCTGCTGATTTATCTCTTGCTGGGAAATCTCCCAGTCTTTTTAAATACTTAAATTTTTGTTGTGGAATTGCTGCAGGTCTGTATGAGGGTCAGTCAAAGTCTCCATCATAACAGATAATACTGCAGACACTCCTCCTTCAGCCTCAGGACAGCTTCAGCTGTTCTCTACAGAGATGACAGTTCCAACCTAGTCCCAAGTCCTTGCCATCACCCCACTGCTACCAGTGCTGTTCTACACAGGAGATGGCAGGCTGACCAGTGAACTCTCCTCACCCAGAATTACACAGGACAGCCAAAATAAAATTGGTGGTTTCACATATATGTCATTGCTAACTTAGCCCATTTCATGGGAAGTGCTCGCACAAGATGGGTTACCAGAAGACCTGAAAGAAGCCTATCTTCTAGGAGAACGGTGATAAGCAGCAGGGGGACAGCAAGGGCAGATTCCATCTCCCTTAACATAGCTGGAACTGGAAAGGACCTTTCTCCATGGACAAATTGTCCCTCCGTTTGAAACAATCCTAAGCATTCACTAGAGAATGAGGTCAGCCTGCCCCTCACTCACAACATGCTGTTGCCTTCTCATGCCTCGTCATGACGCTTTTGAGCGTCTTGGTCTTTTATCAGAAAGATAAACTTCCAATTTGAGAAGGACTGAAATAGGACCTGGTTTATGGTTTATGTTAATAGTCCATGGAACTCTGAAAAGACAGCTTCTGGGAAAGAAAAGTGACCAAATTCTGCTCATCAAGAGTGCTCTCCTGGTGTCTGTTGTGTAATACCATTGCTTGATGCGGTTCCAGATGACAAAATCATCATAACCAGAACAGAGTTCAAAGAAGAGAGACTGATAATTGGCCTGGTCTTGATTTGATAGCTGCATTGCTTAATTCCTAATTTATTTTGATGTTAGTTTTAATGGTCCAGACTGAGTGATAGTCTGGGAGTTCTTTCCTGGGTGTTAATGGATTTAAGTTGCTGGGTTTTTCTTTTTGTTCTTTTTATCTATTTTGCTATATTTCAGCTTGTTTTACAAACATAAAAAAGTTATTAATAAAGTAAATAATTTCTGTCATTGAACAAAACAGTCCAGAACCTTTAAAGAACTGAATAGATATTATCCAGCCAACTTAAAAGCTTATATTTAAATCTTACTTTGTCAACTCAATTAAATCACATGTTCTTACATGTTCTATTGCTTGAAAGTTGTTTCCTTTGAAACTTTCCTTTTTATGCTTCCATGCAGGAAATACGATAAACTTGTTTATTTCATTTGTCAGTTTTACATTTCTGAATTTCTTCATCAAATCTGTTATCTCCCTTAAGTAACCAATCCTTGCCCAAGTTAAGTACAGAGTGGGGAGTGGTTTTACTGCTGTACTTGCAGTGCCGGAAAGCAAGACAAGCAAAGAGCAAGCAGAGATGCTGGCTTCTGAGAACTACAGGAAAAAGAAGACATTAAATGAGCATTTTATTTTTGAGTCTATTCTGCAGAATGAGAAAGCCCAATATTTTTAGGATCATGGGATAACTCAGGTTGGAACAGACCTCCAGAGGTCAAATGGCTCAATTTTTCCAGTCCAGTGATGCACCACAGTCAAATAATTGCTTATCGCTTACTACTTTTCCTGGCCTTTTATTTCTTCATTAAATCTACCTTCTATCGCTTCTTAAATTGAACTGGTCTTGGCAAGTCATTAGCATTTGCATAACAGGAGTAAACTTTATTTATCGGTGAATTGGAAGCAGCTTATAAGAAACAAACAATCTGTAGGCTGGAGATCTGCTGAAATCAGCAGAAGGATAATTTTTTTAACGTGTTTGTGAAGGGGACCCTGACACATGTGGAAGCCTCTCTTTCTTTGAGCAGTGTGGGGTTTTTCAAACTCTTCAGCATTCACAGAGGGGAAGGCAGTGGTAGGACTCAGGCAGTAACAAGTCCAGATGAAGAAGAGCAACAACAGCTTTCCACAGCTCCAGTCTGAAGGGGAAGGAAGGCTGGAAATCCCCAGGATCTCTTCGAGTAAGAAGAGTTATGTAAAGAAAAAGTAGATGATAACTGGTTGAGAAAAACACAATTTCAGGATGTTTTTATCATGCCATCATTTTCTAGCAATGAATCTCTCCACTTATTACCCTGAAGAGGAGAGACATTTTCTACTATGGAAATGCTGGTAGGGCTATCCATACCTTTTGTTCTTTGGAAAAGACAAGAAACACTATGTATAGATTCAAAAAATTTTTTTGCTAATGCCTGGTTTTCATCATGCGTAGATGTCTTTTCCAAGGTCTACTTTGCTGGCATAATTTCTTCTGCTGTAATGCCTCTGGTGAGTTTTCAGAGATGAATACCAAAGTTTTCTCCATTTTCATTAAAGTAGCAGGGAGTGGGCACAACTATAGTGTAAATGAAGTTACTGAACTTATTACTGACCAATGCTAGGAAGAAACCTCCCAGAAAGTCTGTGCCCAAGCAGTCCATGAGCAGATGAAAGGTACAAGAAGTGTTCAACAACATGCACTGACCACCAACTAGTTAGTGAAGCAAGGCTGTCAAGCAAAACTGGGCAAACTGCAGCCCCATTGTTTTTTTTAGTATTGTGTAGGTAAGCCTTGGTGTTTCTGTTTATGTGGCTGCCAGCCAAAAGTGTTTAAACGGCCTTTTCAGACTGTAGCAAGGAAAAATATTTCCTTCCCTGCTTGAACTTGGGGGTCTAACAGATTCGCCCTTTCTATTTAGATGGCAGAAAAATTGGGATTAGGACTTCCCATTTCCTTAGCGCTTGCACAGTTTATATCACAAATACACACTGATTAATGCCTAGGACTCTACACACAGAACAAGTCCAGATTTCATAAAGATTGTAACAGGATTTTATCAGTCATTAACCATGAGTATTTCTTCCTACTATAAGTTTTCTTTCCCATGCAAAACATACATACACGTGAATGCATTTTTAAGGAGTTGGGAACTATTCAAAACAAAAGTTATTTTGAGGGTTAGGAAATAGCTTGTCTTGCAGCTGCCAAGTGATTTTGGAATAACTCTTTACATGATGGAGTGGAGAGAAAAATGAAGACAAAAACATCAGCCCTTCAGTTCAAGGAGACTAGATGCTTGGGGGTTGGGGGAAGAGAAGGGGGAGGGGATAGAAAAAGAAAGAGAGAGAGAGAAGATGAGAGGGAGAAAGCTTTTCGTCTTACGCTTCTGCATCCAGATCCCCCTTTATTTTCCATTCTGAAGCTGGGCAGAGGAGCTCCAGCCCATTCTGACTGTGCCCCTTGGCAGGCTAGACGAAAAAGGCGGGCAGCCCTTCTCCTGGATCTTCCCTTCCTCCACCTTGAGCAGATTTGACAGAGAGAAGGAACATGTTCGATGATGGGCATGTGGAAATGTCATTACTCATATTTAGATGTTTATTAATGTACAAAGTAGCTCTCAGTGCCAGACACAGGGCTGAGGTGAAACATTTGAGCTTCATTCAAAACTAGGGACCTTCAGCTGGTATAAATCAGGTATAGTGATACATCCCAGCTGAGGCTGCAGTGCCAGGACTTATCTCCAGAATGTGTAAAGTTCGTGACTTATATTTAGGATATTATAAAATGTTCATAAATAGCTGCAATATGTGAGCATTGAATAACACTGAAATAAAACTTTTCCTTTGATTTATTTTGTGCTTATTTTGTATTTTAAAAGAGGAAAAAAGGATCCTTCTCTTTACATTCAGCACACTACTGTTCTTTCTCTGTAGGGTGAGTAGCTATCAAATTCCTCACAGGGACAAATGAGAGATGGAAACCCTTAGAATGGGCATAGCCATCCATGCTGAACACTTACTGTCTCCAGCCTTGCACCATGTGAATGTTGCATGCAGATATGAAAGTTTTTACAAGCCTCGATGCTGCTTTGCTGTAATAGCTTGGACTAAACTAGGGGATAAATCAACAAAAACAAGGCATCACTCTTCCTTTCCTTCTTCCCCTTAAAAACCAACAGGCATTTTTTAGAGGAGTAAGGATAAAACTTCTGCTTTAGTGGTGCTTACCTGAGGCCAGAACACCACACTGGAACTTCCTCAGAATAGTATCTTCATCTTACAGCACCTAAAAAAATATAAAAGATTAGACATTAATAGTTAACAGTATTACAGTATAAAATTGTTAAAAGTCAGTGTCACGCTGTCTGTAAGTCTTCAGCTTTCCAAATATTATTATGTAAGCTGAACACCCTCCAAAACTTGGTGACTTTTTGTCATCTCCCAAAATTATTCTTTTCCCCAGAACATTAGATTATACTTTCTGGAGGTGGATGATACATAATACATTTAGGATGGTTAAGCTGAGCAATCCTGTGGATGGGTTAATTTTTATGTATTTAGGCAGTCAGAGAAATTGGTTTTGAAAATACTTTCTTTTCTTTTCCTAAGCTTAGCAGGAAAATTAAGCTCTGGGATAAAGCTTATCAGTGTAAAGTTTACAGAGGAAAAAGGGAAGAGAAGGAAGGAGAAAGAGTACGGGAGTAAAAGAAAAACAAGGAATGAAGCCTTTTAAAATTGCTTGAGTATAAGGTGAATAGCCACTACTTCTTAAGCCAAACAACACCAGTCATCTCTACTCCTCCTTGATATCAGGACACACAGCTTATGGTGAAAATAACTCCTTTGCTTTACCCTTAATGTGAAACATCTTACTTGGGTGTTGCTGTAGAGCCAAAAGTCAGGGAGAAGAGATATATTCTGCAAGCAGGGAGGAAGAGGCACTTAGGGCTTGTCCTCAAAAGAAATCTCACCAAGTGCCTTCACCTTGGCATTGTCAGGCCAGCAGGAGATGCTACACTGTGGGAAGCCTGCTGTGTGGCATTTCATGTTATCAAAACCAGTCCCCACGTGTGATATCTGACCTGTGACAGACAAAGCCTTGTCAAAAATGGTGGGGACAGTAAGTGTGGGGTCTTGTTCAGGCCCAGCCTGCTGCTTACACAGTGAAGCACTCCTAACCCTAGCAGCTGCAGCCGATTTTCACAAATATCTGACAAGTTTCTTTGGCTCCCTGCCAGTTTGAGATGTACCCAACACTTCTTCTGTCCTTCCCCTAGCTCCACAATCCTTTCTAACTGCTGCTTAAAACTTAGACACGTACCAAATGAGGTTTCTTTCCTCCCCTCAATGTGCAGACATCCCACCCCAATTAATTAACCCACCAGTGGCTTCATCCCTACGAAGCTGTGACTTCCCACACTTTATCCCCCTCACTCAGCTTAAAGACATCAGCACATTCCTGATTTCATCGCTTGTTAACTCCCTTTTGCTAATACCCAGTGCATCCTCTCTCACTGGCCTGCTCTGATTTGATATGACTTGAACTATCATGCAAAAGGTCTTGAAGGCTGTTTATGTGCTCGACTGCCATTATGGCATATAAAAATGTTTAAAGTTATGTCTTAGCACTGCTTCTGTATGCAGAATTGAGAGGCTTTCAGACCTTCTCAGGTTGTGTTGTTATGGTGTTCATCTTGTAAGCACCTGGTAAGTAGCTGCAAAGCCTGAGAGCAAGACCTCTGCTGTTTTGTGTTTGATTACCAAAAATTAATCCTTTGGCAAAGTGCCAGAGGAATTAATGACAGTGGCAACAGCATCATTATACAAAAACATCAGGCAAAAAGTGCTCTTCAGCAGCTATTAAAAAAAAAAAAAAAAAAAAAAATCCCATGCAATGTAGCAGAATGAAGCATCTCCAAAAAGATGGTTAGCTATGCTACCAAACTCTAGAAATTATGATACTTTAACAAAAAATATGGGTTTAACTCTTTATTTAAATTTTTGAATGACAGAGAGTATTTCAAGAATCAAAGGGTTCTCCAGAGATCATCTGCAACATTCCCCTGCCTAAGTACAGATTCAGTTAAATCTGTTTCATTCCAGACACTTGCTTGTTCAACAGGTCCTTAAAAACTGTCACTGATGAGGATCCCCCTGTCTTCTTTTGACGTAAGTCTCTCCTTTTCTTGAAATAGGTTGCAAAGTGTTTGGCATTGCATTCATTAGAGAGAATTTAAGCTCTTTACTCCAAGAAGCTAGTGTAGAGGTAGACAGATAGCCGCAATAGCTGCCTAGAAAAGAAGTCTGGAGGACAGGAAGCTAGGAAACAGTAAAACCGTCAAACACTGAAAAAATCAAGGTAATAATATTCTACAAAGTGTCAGGCATACCCAGCCTGGAAATTCTCAGGAAGCAGCCAAATGTCTAGATGTTCATTTGACTTCAAACTTTTTTGATTAAAAGTACTTAGACGATCAGACAATAACAAGCATTCCCATAAGATTTTGTTAAGCAATCTTCACATTCAACTATAATAAAAATTACTTCACCTGAAGTAATATAAACTCAAGTTCCTGGATTCAGGAATGTTTTAAGGTAAAATGAGTTCTTGATCCTTTTCACGCTATGCAAAAATATTCCAATCATTTCTTCAACTGGTAAAATCAAACAAATTGTGCTCTGACTTAACATCTACATGATGCTATTCTGGCTGATTTTTTCACTTGTTCATAGGAAACTCTGAAGAAGTCAGTATTTGTTTCTAAATCAATAACCTTGAGTTGTTGAGTTAGCACAGCTATCCAACCCCATAGTCATTGATGGCCGCACTTAAACAAAATGTTTGCTTATCTCATTTTATCTTCTTACAGAACTAATTATATTCACACTTTAAAGTCACTTCAAAATCAATTGAATAAATAGCTTTTTAAAGCTGTTGCTAGACCTTATGTTTAATAAATATTTCAGTATATGATCCTTTCCTCTCCAAACCAAATGGTCCACACTACTCCAGTGCTTTTCATCACTCCCCAAGTTTAAAGGACTCTAAAGGACTCTTCATTTCATGTGACATCATTCACTGTATTTCTTGGATCTCGATATTTATTGCAATTTTACAGGTATTTATCATATCAATGTCACCAGCCCAAGTTGGTATTGTTATTAGCCTTCTTTTCTGCTGTGGGCTTTCTAGGCTGCTTGAGGGGGAAAAAATTGACTCTGAATAGGATCACCTCAAGCCATTCCCTTTCTTTTCTTTAAGCCTTAGTTTCTGCCAAGGGCTGGATCGGAAGGAGGAAGAAATACATATGGGAAAGCTAGCAGTCCTGCCTGCTGGTTGCTAAGAAGTCAGCAGACAACTGTAAATTAGAGCAGCCTCTGCCTGTTACATTTTACAGCAATGTTCCTTTGAGCAAGCCAAAACCCGAAGATGTGAAGTTGCTGCTCACTTTGGGTTGTGAATAGAGGGGCACCACAGAGCTTTAACACAAAGATCCTAAGCAATATTTTTTTTTCTCCCTTCTTTCTCGATAAAAGAATGCCAGGACAAAGCTGTGAGAGCCAAGTGATAAATATTTACACCTTTCACTCTGAAATGCCCTCCGTTTCTAGCATCTGCTGTGACCTTTCTCAGAAATGATCACACTCACGCTGCCACCAGTTGTGACTGGAACTAGGACTGCAGGAACGGGTCAGCAGCTGCCATGCAGTTTGGGGAAAGCTTTTGAAATGGAGAAGATATGTCCAGGCTGAAGTCCACATCTCATCTCCTAAACACTAGTTTTCAGATGTTGAATGTGGATCAACTTTGTTTTACACTCCAGGCAGCCAAGGCATTTATCCCTCCAGCCATTTCCCTTTTGAACTGCTGCAACAATCAATTCTGTATGTAGAAAGAGCTGTTGCTAAAATCATATTTTTCATTAAACACTGCAGAGAGCACCAGCCAGAAAGCTTTTACTGACAGGCGTTTCACATCTACAGAGTGAAAATGAAGCCTATGCCTGCAAAATACTTACTTACAGTCTAGCTAGATTTTGCCATATGAACAGTCTTTCACATTTGTATTTCCTCTTGCTTCCTTTGAAACCAACACCAAAACTTCCAACTAAATGAGGGTTGTATACTGTTCATAACTTGTTGTGTGCTCACTGTCAGAAACCATTGTACTCAACAGTAAGAAAAGCTTTCAACATACCTGTAACTGACACATTTGTTAGAAAGCAAAAGATGTGGTTGACTTCTGATGGTCAGTGTGTTGCCTCTTCATTGTAAAATATAAGTAACAATAACATAAACCAGCCTTGTTTAAACTCTTGTTTATAAAATTCAAGTAGTATTACTTCTTTTTTTTAATAGCTGTCCTAGAATAAGCATTAAAGTAGCTTTCATACAACTCATGATGCCAAAAAATAAATGCAATTCTGCACATTCTTTCCTAAGAGCATCCACAAATGACGTGCAAGGCACACACATTGGCTGGAGGCCATAAGCAAAAGCATTGTGTTAAAACTTTGTATGACATCAAGCCAAAAAACTACTTAGCATTTGTATCTCAGATCTCAATTGAAATATGAATTAAATAATCAAATCAAAACAAAAAGCATAAAGCATGCTACATCACACAACTTTGGTTACACACACACACACACGTGTAAGTGGTGTGGATCTGTGGTGACAGATACAACCTCGATGCGCATGTGTGTGCACACGCACACACAAATGTAGGACAGAGAAAGAGAGAAAAAGAAATATTTTGAGAATATGTTCAGAATAAAGCACATCCCTTTGCCAATATATGGATGATATCCCAGATGGACTCCCTCTGGTGTTGAGAAGATAATGTATTTCCCCATTCAACCATATTTATTTGTGTCTATCAATAAGGGTGTTAAAAAGTGCCAAATGTAATCATGGCATTATGGTGGCAGAGTCCTTATTTTGCATAGGCCCTTGTGGATGGGATAGTATAGCTTTTCTATTATGTCTCATTCAGTGTTCATGAATACTATACATGACATATGCATACATATTTATACGTCATGTATACACACATTTATATGTATATGTAAATATGTACACTTTATTACACTCAAACAGCTTTCCGTGCATGTAGAGATCACTTCTAACCCTGAGAGACACCGAAATGTCATAATGTGAAACTTGCCACCCGTAAGTCAGCCATGTAACTATTTAGTTACAGATGAGCAATGAAATGCCCAGAGAGTGGCAGGCCTCCCAGCCGCCAGGACCTGAATCTCCATTGTGTGCAGCATTTTTATAACGCCTCTTAAGCTCAAATCATGCCAAGACTCTTGCTGAGACCTGTGCACTTGTGACAGTCCAGCCTAGGAATCATGTGTGGGACCCCAGCAAATGGGGGGATACCCAGTTATCTATTTAACTACTAGATTCTGGATTTTGGAAACCTAGGACCCACATTACTTAGGAGCATTGTGGCACAGGCAATGGGGGTGGAATGGTTTTTGCCATGAACATTAACTATGCTTTTTAACCCTGATCTTCTTCCACTTTATTTGCCACCCATTTATATTAGCTTCTGCTACACTTAAGGCAGTCGTCCTGTAGACTAATCCCCTCCTGTGCTGCACAACTACCATTCAATCTGACAGTGCATGTACCATCCTTTTCCATTATTTCCCTGATGGCAAATGCTTAACTTTGTCACCTGGATGCCCTTTTGACATAAGTCTGTTTGTTTTTCAATGCAATCCCTTCCTTGGAAAAACATCACCTCCCTTCTTGTCCCGAGATGCCAGGAGGTGGAAGCAGGGTGACCCCAGCTTGGCTGGCTGGAAAAGCGTGACCCCCTTGCAGCCACAGCACACTTCTCCCAGGCTGAAGTTTGCTGTAGAGCTGGGACACATTTTGCAGAATGAAAACAGAAGGGAGAAGGAGACAAGAAACACACATCTCCAGTGGTTCTTCACAGGTGTTTACTGACAGCAGATGAGCAAGGAGATCAGCCTCAGCTCCCAGCCCAAGAGTATGTCTTCATGGTCCCAGACCTCTGATCCTGCTCCCAGTATGCCCAGCTTCCCTGTCCTCCTTCTCAGTTCCTGCAAGCCCTCCCTCTCCATTTTGTTCTTCCCTTCCAGCCCACAGCTCAATTATTGCCACCCATGCCCTGGCTCCTACCTCCATCCTCATACCCTGCACTAATATGTGCAATTATATAGATTTATATATATTTTTTGATGATGATGAGATCATTATTAAAAATAAATAAATAAAAATATATTAAAAATATAGCAATACAATGCTTGGGCCAGATTCCAGGCCTGGTAAAAGCAGGAGAAAAACTCACATTCACTCTAGTGGCCTTCTTGGACCAGGTCCTGAATGCACAAAAGCAAAGCTGGTGTTAATTTTCCTTTCCCTCGGACAGCGCTGTTAGAGTTGGCACATTCTTCGACCGGTGAAATAAGAAGTGGGGTGTGGGAGCTGGGGGAGCAGGAGCAGGGGAAGAACAGAAAGTATACGTAAAAAGGAGAAATGATTGCACACATGTGCTGTGAATTCTTTAGCTCAGATTAATGTTTTCCTGTGAATTTAATTGGCTGCTTTCTGGATTCGGCCAGATGACCAGTTACATTTCAGGACAGCTATAAAATTGAACATAAATGAAATATTTGGACAATGGGAGCCAATGTCTGTGAACTATTCCAGAAAATTATTAAATAAACAAAAAACACTGGAACTTCTAACTGCAAAGCATAATAGTTATTATTGTTCATTCACATGTTATATTAATTCCTACTGCGTAAACTTGACTGACAAAAAAAGCCCCAAACCATCCCATTGTGACTTCAAAAAGTAAGTTGTCCTTGCATCCCCATCACATGGATGGCAACACAGCATTTCCAAATGAATGATCTAGCATAATTAGTTGGAACATCTAAAAGGCTGCACTGCAAATTAGCTAGATAAAAATTTGCTTGTTATTTCAATGTTCTCCTTCCCCAGCACCACGCTGTTGTCAAGTGGCACTGAAAGAAAACAGACTGTGCTAGTGGTTAGATTGGTAAGACTATATCTGAGTCCCAAAGGTGACAATAGACTTTTCACTGTTGTCTTCACTTGGATGTGGATTTAGTCCTTTTCACCGGTCTGTCTGCTCAGTTATGCAGGTGGATTAGCTCCGATATAGCCAGTTTGTCTTCATGGGATTTTCAGCATGATCCGCCTATGGGCCAGGTTCTCCCCTTCCCACCCCCCATGTGGGCTGATCTTAAATAGCTACCAAGTATTCATCATCCGCAAAGGAAAACTCCCAGCTGGCATCAGCCCAGCACAGCTCCCTCCTAGGCCAACTACTCTCCTTGCTCTGTGTGGGAGAGGACACATGGCACAGGGCATTTTCTCATGCCTTGCCAGTTCTTCACTGGCTTGTGGCACAATCCACCAGGGAAAACTTCCCTGATCCAACTCACAGTCTGTCCTGGCCTCATGAGCTAGCAGGAACACAGGAGAGTAATGCAAAACGCAGCTCTTCCTGCATGGGGACAACTATACATGGGAGTAAAGAGCTCTGAATGCCTACTCCTGTATCTGGTATGAAACATCCTACCTACCCTGCATGCTAGGTCTCCAGAGATCTAGCAACCAGGGCAAGGCAACTGATGCCTGACAGCATTTTTGTCCCCACTCTGACCCTCCAAGACTCTGGTTTTTTTGATTAGGAAAATAGACTAGGAGAAGGGGTAGTGCCATAAAGAGTTACGGAGTTATGTTTCACCACTTAAATATTCTCACTACTGTCCTCTGAACATGTGTCTTCAGTTTCCAGACTCACCTCTCCCGGTGGAAGATGCACCAGTGCCTATAGCAGAAACGAGTTCAGGGGTCAAGCGCACATGCTTTGTCCTTTCTCCTGGTCTTTGACCTTTGATTCCCTCTTTTTTTCAGATTTGTCAAGATCTTCCCATTCAAAGACTCTTAAAGTACGAAGTCTGAAGAAAAACTCAGGATACTCTTCTCAGAGCCAGTTCAGTTTCTGTTACAAAAATGACACACTGCAGGCTCAAAACGTTCTAGTCTTCCTTTCAACTCATCTGAAGACAGAAAGAAAGGAGACTTCCCACAGAGGTGATTAGCCAGCTCAGTCATCAGGCAGTGCAGGGCTAGATAAATCCCAGATTTCCCAGATTACAGGGAAAAAAAAAAAAAAACACCTGAGTATTTGTGATCAAAGGGGACAAGGCTCAGGAGAGAAGTTCTTGGTGAAAAAGATGCTGGCAGTAGCCAAATCCACAGCTGAGGAGCAGAGGCCAGGGAGCATAACAATAACTAGGCAATAAAAATATTGTCTGCAACCAGAAAATGAAAATATTATAAGTAATCAGACCAGAAAGCATCACCTGAAGTAAATGTGGTTCAATTATGGTGGATGTTCCCCTGGAAAAGGTAAAGTTACAGAATACTGTCAGAGAAAACAATTAAAAAGGCAGATTGTGGCTACTTGGCTGTACTTTATCATTTCAGTCTAGCTCTGCCATCTTTTCATGTTCCCCTGGGTCTGGACAGTGTTTGACAGAGCATCCTCAGGAAAGTGGTCATCACATCACAGAAACATCTTGTAATACCATGAAAACACCTTTCAGAAACAGATCTTAAGTCCTTTTATCAGCTGTAATTCACAAGTTCGTAGCATCAAAAGCATGATAACTGAATTCACTTTGGCCTCTTATGCCTCTCTTTGCAAATAAAATATTTCGTTTTAAATCAGTTGACAACAATGGCATGTGTGGGTCCTCAGCAATTCTGCATAGCAAGCCACTTCTCATTTAAAAATTCGCCCAGTGACCCTTAAAAGCATCTAGTGGGAGTTACGTTTCCACAGGTATTGGAAAATCATATGCCTGTAATTCAAATGGCAGCAAATGTAAACAGTTGTATTTGGAATGATAACAAATTTTAATCTATTTCTCAGAAAACCTTTACGTGACTCTGTTCAGACTCTATTTCTGCTCAGGAGGCAAGCTGACTGAAAATATCTCTAAGTGATATATATGTGCCTAATTACTGCCCCATTCTCTGAGCTGACTCTTGATGGAAATCTAGGGTTACAAAGGCACAGCAAGGACAAGAACCAACAGCTGTGAACTGAAGCTCAGCAAACCTAAAGTGAAGTACGATGGAAATTTTCTAATACATGGGGTAACTGACCATAAGAACAGCCAAGGAGAGTTGTGATGAATTCTCTCCACCACTCACAATTCTTAAAGCAGGACTGGATGTTTTTCCAGTAGATAGACCAAACAAGAATTAAGTCAGAGAAAGCTAATGGCCTGGGTTGTAGCAGAGGTCAGACGAGAGGATACCAAAGGCCTCTCTCGGCCTTACAGTCTTTAAGTCTCCTAAATAAAAAGTTCAGGGTTTGCAGATCGTAGCATAAATCCTATTCTATTTCTGGCTGCTTTCAAACTTAAGCAACGAAATAAGAAGGAAAATAAACAGATGCTGCAAGACAAAATCATCCGCGTGATGAACAAAAAGCCCTATCCATGCATCAAGTGTGGCAGAACATCTTCCCAGGGGTCTGTCTTATCAGTGATCTGGTTTACTTTGGCCTATTTGTCAGTGGCAGAAAAAGAAAACAGCCCCAAATCCTGATAACTATATAGGACTGATTGTATCATGCAGTGAATTTGAATAGCTTTATTAGAAGAGCAGTGTGGCCTGAAATATTCCTCCCCTTTTCAGGGGTGGTGGCTTTTCTGCGTTGCCCCTTATCTGACAGAAGGGTGTTTTTCCAGGGCACGAATACTTTAAAAACAGAGAAGTGTTGTGGGATTCCTTCCTTGCTTGATAGGGGTTACTTCCCCTATTGGTTGTGCCAAATCAATGGCTGAACTCCAAACCAGACCTGGGGAATGGTCTGATTTTTAAAAGATGCAAGAAAAGAGACATCTTTCTTCGTTGTTTTGAAAGCAGGCACTATGACAAATCTGGTTGGGAGCACAGCCACCCAAACAGTTGACTCATCACAGCGGAGCAGACCATGAACTCCAGCGCAGCAGGGAGGAGGATGGGAAGGAGCAGCCAAGGTGAAGAGGGTGGTGAGGATCTCTTCGAGTGGGTCCACCACCACAGGGTTCAGCATATGGAAGAACCATGTCCAGGATTGCAAAATGCACCATTTTATAAGGGCTTCCTTGGCGGAGGGCTCATTTTCAAATTTTTTGGAGCCTTAAAAGCTGATGGCTTATGGCCCATTTCATTTGTTGTTGTTTTCCTGTCATAAATTTCCTGTCATGCATTTTCTGAATGAGAAGGACTTGCTCACATATGTTAAAAAGGCCAGGAGAAGATGTGGATGTTTCACCCGGCTCCCTGACATTCCCTGTTGTTCTGCCTCTTGCGCTCCCATCTCCACACCACCAGCATGCACAGCAAGGAACCGTGACATTTGTGGGGGTGTTTGGAAGGGGAGCTCTTGGAAGACAGATTTCAGAATGTCCCTTAAGTACCTGCTAGAAGATAAGAAGAAGAAAGAAGGAGACTGAATTTTACACTATTTGGAACTGCATTTTCAGAATCCTTTTCGCTATTTCAATCCCCAAACATAGTGTATTCTTTGAACAGTGATGACATTCAGTAGGTTGGTGCCACAAACAGGCCAGGAGTACCTCTGAAAGTCTTGTAAAAGTCAAAATTAAATCCATTGATTGCATTGGAGAGTTTTGCATAAGTAAACCCAAAAAAAATTCAGGTTGCAAGCTGTGTCTTTGTGTCAGATATTGTATAAAATTACTGTAAGAGTCCTCATCTCGACAAGCTAAGATGGAATGGATGGGACAGAAAGACACTGGATGAATGAAAACCTATTCTTACACTCATTTTGAGGGGGGAAGCTAATGTATAATGCAGCTACGCATGATTTGTTTGTGATCGCATTGCAAATGTCCGGGCATTAGGGCATGAACCTATTGTTCCTTAAGTGACAACATAGTGCCAGAACCACAGCACTCACATTCAGAAAACTTTTGAGGGATGGTAGATTGACCTCATTACATTTTCGTTGCAAAAATGACAAATTACAACCCACTATTGGCACTAAACCTTCAGACATGTCTACATGAAGTTTGAGTTCCCATCAAACATTTGAAATATTGCCATGGTCTTTGGTGGGAGTAGACACAAGCAAATAGTCTAGTACCCTGTGTCTAATGGTGTCCTGTCTCTTAGGTGTCAGAAGAAGGATTAAAACCACTTATCAAATAGCTAGCCAATTATCCAGTCTTTCCTGTGTTCCAAAGGGGGTTTATTCTATGCTGTAAAATACAAGGCTGGATTACCATTATCATGATCTTCGTTTGCATAGTTACAGATGTTGCTAATGGTAATAAAATTATCTAGCTCTTTTAAGAGGCCAGCCACAGTATATTATCTTGATGACCACTTATGGCAGTGAACTCCACAGATTAGTTAAATGTTGGGGAAAGTGGGGATTTCCTTTTATAGGGACAAAATTTACTACCTTTTAATTTTATTGGGCAGGGGTATATACCTCTCACAGTTTAGATTACATGAAAAGGTATGTCTCATTTCTCTGCTGGATCAAAAATAGTTTCAGAAACCATAAATGCAGTTTGATACTTATCAGACTAAAACCTGCATTCATTTCCCAAAGTACAAACCAGAATGAGACTTAAAGCTCCTCACATCCTGGTGGCCTCCTGGAATGGGTTTGCATCTCCAACACCACAGCCCCCCTTCCCTCTCCCCTTCACCACCCCCCGCTTTCAACCTTTTGCTTGTCAGCACTAAGCTCTGTCCAATTATTCACCTTTTCAAAAGTGATTTATTTTCAGGATAACATAATAATGGCAAAACCCACACTGTTATGCTCTGTCACCCACCAGGATGGACCAGAAGGAAGGGGGCAACCATACTGATTCACTTTGCCTTGCACTTTTTACTTGACAGGCTGATGAATTGTACAGCCAACAACTTAGAAATCATTTGGTCAATTTATCGTAAACAACTCCCTTCTACTCCTTCACACTTCCTAATAACATCGCTCTACAGCAGTTGCAGGACTGTTCCCTACCTCCTGTTTCAGAGGTAATTATTTTTTTCATGCAATTCCATCTCTGCTGGTAAGGCATTATACAAGCTGGCTAACATTTTGTGCCACTGAAGCAATTAGGTGGAGTTTGTGAGATTGTTTGTTTGTCTTCCAAAGGTTTTTTTTTACAAAAATGAGAGCCCTTTTGGAAAATTCTTCTCTTTCATCTTACAAAGGACTGGTTGAGTCTCAACTGTAAGACATGCAAAGTGGGAGTTTTACTTCCTAAAGAGGTATTTCAGGAAAATCGAGGGCTTGCAGAGACATGATGCTTTCTCTGCCCCTATTTTCTTCCTTGGAAGGAATAACTTCCACCACTGGCACAATCTCTGTCCATGTGTACCACATGCATTACCTGGCTGATGTTGTCAGAACCTAACTCAAGGCTGTTTACTTCTCCTTTCTCTCTTTCTCTTTTTTTTTTGGCCAGTGCCCACCCAGTTGTTGAAGGGTCAGCTGCAGCACAAATGACGCAGCTTGTGCTCCCTCTGCTCATTTCCCACTTCAAATGTGGCACATGGAGGAAACTCTCGCTCTTCCTCTGCTCATGCCTGTGATAAAACCAGGCAAGACTCTGCACAAAGATGTGTGTTGCTTTTAAAAAAAATTTAACTGCATCTGAAAGAAGGGCTGGGAAAACTTGGTAATGTTACACTCATTTATATATACAAGCAAAATCTCATGAACTCTTGTTCCCTGACTCTGTTAATTCCTCCTTTGCTGTAACAGCCAGTTCACACAGTGGCAAGAGTGTCCTTAAGGCTGCATGGATATAAAGGCTTGCAGCTCCTGGAGAACATGGAGACATCCCTGTGCTCTGTTTTAAGTAGGAGTCAGCAGATGACTTGGGATAATCTAATTTGTGCAAGGAATATATTTCATTTACATTTTGCTCTCAGAAAAAGCGAGAGCACAGTAAACAACATTTTATCTATACTCATATATTCAGCTCAATTCCATGGAGTTTTGCCATTGACTCAATTGGAACAAGATCAGTCCTTAATCATTAAAAAAACACATTTTTACTCTTGTTCTCCTGCACTTTATGCAATATATTATGTTGGAATGGAAGAGAGTTTTTTAAGAAGTGAACAAGCACTCTGGCATATTCTGCAGGATTTTGGATGACAAATTTCCAGTGCAATAAATTGCCCACTCTATAGTAAAGTCTTACATGCAGTCATTTTGTAAAAATTTATTTTATGGTTGTTTTTTTTCAGTCAGAGACAAAAGAATATTTGTATCCTGGCATTCTCAGTATATTTTTAAAAAAAAAAGATTGAAAGGAGTAAAAAAATCAGCTGTTCCATTTGTTAAATTCATGAGGAAAACTTTAAAATATAAATTTTCTTAAATAAAATTTTAATTGCAATACAATTATAGGGACCCGAAATGAGACCTTCTTTTTTTAGCCTTGCACTTATCTTCATTAAACTTACACAAAAGGTAGGATTACCTATTTTATATAAGTAAATAATCTCAGCTGTTTTCTTCAATTGTCATCCTGGACATATTGTCCATGTTATGTATTAAAAGTCTAAATGAGGAAATGAGCACCTAAAATGTCACTTTAAAATAGTGTTTATTTTCAGTCCTTTCTGAAGAGCTGCTTCTCATGTATCACATATGATGATTAAGAAAGCCTATTACATTGCAATACATTAATATAATTTGCTTAATATCACATAAAGTGTATGAACAGTCAGAGAACACAAATAAAACCAAAAGCAGAATGGGATGAAATGTCAAACCAAGAAGTTCCCAACCAAATTCCAACCACCAATCCACTTCTTATTGCCAACATGATTCCCTAAACAAGTGATGAGGAACCATCACAAATTAAATGCTTCTGTCTTTTTGTTTGCACAGAAATGATACCAAAACCTGCTTTTTAATTAACCGTTTTACCCAGAACTGGATCCTGATGCACTCACTTACACCCTATCACTGAAAGATGCTTCTTAATTTTATTAGGCCTTTGTATTAGGTATTAGCCTATCTGAAGATGTGTCACCCATCTGATCAGCATGAACGCATTGGGTCGGGTTAAATTATTCTTTCTCTCTCTTTGCTGAACTGTGAGAAGAGGTATCTGCCCAGCAGCCTGTTAACCTAACATAAATTATCGGATGAGGCTACCACGACGGGAGGAGGAAGCTGAGGAAATGTGTGGGTTAGCAATCACCAAGCCTATTAAACTGCTCCGAAATCCCACCCTTCGTATTCACAATTTCTCATGTTTTGGCTTGACCAAAAGGCAGGTTGGTGAAGCAAGAGGATCTGGGGGGGGTGTGAAAGGGATGACCCTGGAAACAAAATATTGGTTTTACATCGCAGGGTATCCGTTACAGGAGAATTTCCTCTGGCGCCAGCAGGTATTTGAGTAGGCATCTGGATGGATCCCAAAGGGGGGAAGGAAATGGAGATGGAAGTTTTTAGAGGGGATCAAGATGTTAAGCCTTAGAATTGTTTGAATGACCCACAGTGACTAACCTGCAAGGTTTATCTGTGTGATGACTTTGGGGGAGTGGGGCGGGGGGGGGGGTAGGGTTGATTTCTTTTTTTTTTTTTCTTTTATTTTCTTTTTTTTTTTTCCTTTTTTGTGTTGGTAGGGAGTTCCAGCCAAAAGTGCAGAAGGGCACTAGTAAAGGAATGCAAAGTTCATCCCCGATCACTGATGAGGAAAATTGTCTGATCCATAGAGCCTTCCTTTTCTCTGCACTGGACACACTGATCACGCAGCTGATCCTAAGAGCTCTTTGCTGCATTCCCAGTGGTTTGTAAAACAGTTAGTGGTATTGGTAACTGCAATCACAAAATATCATCAGTGGATTGATAGAGTTTTACCCTGGAAGCAAATTTTGGCACTTATTTGTTCCCCTTGGGCTTGGGAAAGAAAATCTTCCTTGGGGGTCTGAAGGCTGATTCATTAAATCTGAGCTGTCTGCTGAAGTGCTCAGTAAAAGTGACTCTGATTTATTTGGATTTGTCACTATAAAGGTCTCTGGAGACAGCTATTTATCCTATGGGATTCTTGACAAATTGGCCGATGGTCTGGGCAGTACAGAGGGAGGATGGTCTTCTCTGACCCCTCACATGGCCAAAGAACAGGTAATCACTCCCCCGATCACAAACACGCACAGAAATCACGTCCAAGCCTTCCCTAACCACACAGAAGCTGGTTATCCATGGCTTAGACGAGGACCCAAATCTATGCTTTATCTCACTGAAAGGCAAGTCTGAGATGAAAGGATAGTTCATAGCGATAGGAATAGGCAGGTAATGAAGAGCTCATGGGATGGATTTATGCTGATGAGGGTACGTCCTGCTGAACGTAAGGAGCCTGGCAAAATGTATTTTAACACCCTCCCAGCAATGCAGACTCATCAGGCAACCTTCTAACTACAAAAGAGATTGAGTATGGCAAAAAGAGGAGGAGGGAATCTGCTGCTGTTTTCTTACGATCCCAGCTTTTGTGACTTTCCCTATACCATAGTGTATAAGGTGGTGTAGTGTCTAGTGTCAGTTCTTTCCTTTAATTATTTGCTAGCCTGGCTGAGAGCTGTATAAACACATTACAGTCACTTGGCAGCAACAGATACTGCAACTGCATCCATCTTTCCCTTTTAACTCTTTCTGTCTGTCCTGTCTTTTGTGCTCCTCTGAATTTTATCAAACAGTTCCGTGATGTGCACTTCAGTCCAGTGTCTTTGGGCTGACAAGCTACTGATACGTTTATAGTTGTTACAGTGAAATTCCATCACACTGTGTCACGGTGAAACAATTGTCACACCTTCAGGGCATGATCAAGGCCACTGAAGATGGTTGCCTCTCAGATGTAGATGGATGCAGGATGCCATGTCCAGAAGCATTGTTCCAAATGACTGGAATGGAGATAATGGGAAAAATACAACTAAAGGGAAGTGCAAGAAAAGCCTGAGAGAATGACAGCCTGCCTCGGAGTTAGCTTGCCGTTACTTAGAGATTTTCTCCTCTCAGCAAACAGTTCTCCCCATTCACACCCGTGAGGTGAAAGACAGATTTGGCTGATGCCACTGTAGTAGTGCAGGACTGAAATGTTCAAACTAGGGGAAACCAAGTTCAGTGGCAGCTGAAAGTAAGTTTGGGGAGGGTTAAACACAGTACGAGGGGGAATTCTGTGGCAGTGACTGTCATTTGCAAAGGATGCACGCTGATGACCTCGTCTCAGCCTGTCTAACAGTGGAGAATTCAGGCCCCAAATGAATAATTCCAGGTTGCATTCAGCATAAAAACGGTGTGAAAGTAGCTGAAGTTCATCTTATAACCTCAGGAAGAAACACCATAGACCTTTAAGAGGCACTTGGGGTGGGGGCGAGTCCTGGAAAGGTAACAGCACTGGTCTCTTTACTTGGTGGTTGGATGACTTCAACCCAGGGGTTTTGCCTGGCAATCTGTCTTGCTAAAAGTCAGGGTAAGATAAACTGTACTCTGTCTCTGATTTCTGCAAGAAAGAAAACAATTGAACGACCGGTCATTCATCACTGAGACACCCTCCCCCCTCTCCAACACCTTGTATAGGGTTGTATATCCTGGAGCTGTTTAGCTTTCCTCATCCATTTCTTAAAAAGAAAACAAAAAAATTAAATTACCCAGATATGTATTTTACAACTTTCCTGTAACAAAAATAGTTCAGAACTGGGACATATCAATAATGAAACTACTTGGCTATTGTTACAGTTAATATATTCTGAACTTGTATCATCACATGCCCTTATGTTAAAGTAAGTTTAGTATCAAAGGACCGCCTTTCTTAGCCCTGCCCCTACAATTGTGCTCACAAACACATTTACATCTTCATAAAAATTTGCATTCATTTTTGTGTACTAAGGAGCTCAAATTCAGCTCAGATGTAGTTTATGGACCTACAAATGTGTGTTTTTACCATTCAGCTGTGGAAAGCAGAGAATATTATTTGAGAAGTCCCTTTAGCAGTTTGAGTTAAACCAGCTACTTAAACCACTGAGAAACAACCCTGGACAGAACAAACTGCAAAAATTATAAATCTGCTGCAAGACAAGCAGACTGGAAAGTGGAAGGGTGGCATCCAAAGGTGGGAAACAAAAGTAGTCAAGATATATGGCTGTAGGAAAAAGCAGTACCTTGGGTGAGAAGAAACAGCTAGGCTTGCTTGGAAGAGCTGAGTGTATGATGCTAATCTCTCAGGGAAGGAAATGAAGCTGTACTCCTAACAAATCCAGCTTCATGCTGCTTGCAGTACAAAGTACTCTGCTTTGGGTGCTGAGCCTGACTGGCTGCTTCCCACACCCTTGCAAAGAGATGCTTCAGAGCACGTTGTCCTGCAAACGGGTAAGTACTGAGGGAGTCTTACAAACCAGTGAGGTGGAGCGGAGGAAATAAAAAAGAGAACACTGAAAAGAAGATGGGTCTAAAAGACGACTTCTCTGCAGCCCCATGGCACGCTGAGAGTCTGCATTAGCTCATGATCCAAGGAATTAAGACCCTTCATGGAAGAGACAATTAGTTACAAAAAGGCATAAAGCAGTCTAGTAATGGATTTTAACTCTCCTAAGGGAATCCTGTGTTTTTACTGAGGAAGGATTACAGGAAACAAAAGTAACGCTTTATTTTTCTTCACGGAGAGCTTGGGGACTTCGGAGTAATTTAGTCAATGGTGATTTGCTACTTGTGCTATAGTGTTACCAATGATGGTACGCGTCATCTGTTTATTAAACTTTTGGCTTGTCACTCATCACTAACAGGATCAAAACTCATTGTTTTTCTTCCTATAAAAGCAACTTTTCTATCTTTCAGAATTACTATGAGGTTGAGGGATGAGTGCTTTCATCTAAAATCAAAGTCAGGCAAGTATCCATTTTGTAGAACACGTGAGCATAAAAATGTGCCAATGTAAACATCAGGTATCTGAGTGAAAAATGTTAATTGGCATTTCAAGAAATGGGGAGACATCACAAAGATATTTTAGGCTTTCAACGTATTTGTAGTATCCCAACATCAATCATTTTCTTGCAACTAACTATCAGGTTATTTATCTTAGCTACCCTTGGTATCCATTACCATAGTGCCTACACCTCTCATAATGGGGCAGGGAAGTGTTCTCATCCCCTTTTTTACCACTGAGGAACTGGAGCAGAAAGGATCCCCCTTTTGTGGCCACCTAGAAAGCCTTTAACATAGCAGAAAATCAGCTCACATACCCCAGGTTTCTGGCTACCCCCTTAAAGAAAAGTCTGTCTCTTTTAAATTAGCCCAGTTTGCACTTCATTAATTTGTATCATAAATTGTACAAGCAAGGCTGTGTTGCACATATCACTGAGCCATTAGCTATAAGACTAGTTCCACCAACACTTAGAAACATAGGAACAATCCAGGGCTTGCAGCCCAAAAAGTGCTGTGGCTACATGCTGCCAAGGAGAGGTAGAAGACTACAGTGAGCCAGGGCATGGGGAGGAGAAAAAGGAAGATGATGTGGTGTATTGCTGTGGGTGCTGCACCAGGCAGTTCACAGAGACTTTCCCTGGAATTGCTTGTTCTTCAGGACAGAACACGGCTCCCATCCTGGGAAGCCCAAGCTGGCCCCAGAAGTCCTGTGTGCATTGGCACCCTATGGAATTTTGCATTGTGACTCCCCTTGCACCAGGCCCCTGTGCTCGAACAGCTTGGCTGAGCAGCTCCTCAGTGAGGGTTTTGTATATGCAGAAACCCTTTCTGAGGAATTCATTGGCAGTGTTGAGAGAAAACTTGTTGATGCTATGTCACACATATATGGCACCTTTTCCACTCCGTGGAAATTTCAGTCTACAGCGATCACACGTACATCTTTGTTCAGTCCTTACAGAGCACACATCACACCAAATTTTGCTATATGGTAAATGGCGTGGTATATGATGTCTGGCAAATTTGCTATGTAATCCAAATGGCCTGTGTGACAAAGACAGACCTGCCTTACTTTGGTGTAAAATTTGGCTAATAGAGATTTATTGTGCAGGGTAGAACAAGCTGAAATGATACAGAGGTTGAAATAATGCATCAAAATGAAAATCCTTCAGCTAGCCACAAAATCCTTACTGTTTTAGTTCAGGAGGTTCTGAATAACATATCTCTCTTCACACCACCCTCAGCCATCATCCCACCTGATCTTAAAACATAAGCAGATACATATCTGAGTCTCATATTATTCCTTCTGAAAAACAGGCTGCTTTAGTGGTTGGTCCCTTGGAATAGAGGCCTTATCTTGCCAGCAGTTTTTAAAAATTTGGCCTTTCTGCTTTGGATGGACTCAAAGCAGCTGTTAGGTGTTTTCCATTTCCCCTCACCAAACTGCACTAGCACGCAGGGCCTGCTAGTGCTGGCTAGCAGAAGGTCTGATGGCTCGTCTGCTTTCCTCCTTTAACCAGCTTTCCTTCTGAGTTAGTCACATCCCCAGTTAAGAACAAAATATTACACAGTCTGAGCATCACCCTGGATCTACACACACAAAGAAAAAGAGAGGATCAGGGAGGGGAAAGAGAGCAAGACTGCCTTCAGTCTTTTTCTCCCCTCACTTTTGTAGTTTCAGTTCTTTGGTCCTTTCTCGGTCTCGTGGGACTCCACTGCAACCCAGGTTTATGCTCTTCTTGTTCATTCTTGAAGCTATTTATTTCCTCCAAATCACTTAAACAGACTTTTATTATGTGCTTTTGCAATACCACTTTCTAAAACAACACCATTTTCTGTATGTATCATGAACTATGATACGCACCATAAAACCAGAGGACTGCACTGTGGCAAAGTGCCATGACCCCACTTTGGGGATGTTCCAGGAGCTCTCAGAGTCACAGTTTGTGAGACATGTATAAGACCTGTCAGAGTCAAAAGAAATGCACAGTGACTGTGGTCTTTCCATGTCACTTGAGTGGGATGTGTAATCCGCTTTCTCCTTTGCCTTGCCAGCTAATGTTCCCATTTAAGACTTATACACAACACATACCATCCTCAGCTAACTACTGTGTTGGGTGAATCCCTATGTGGAACCACACATATGGATAGCTGAATATTACCAGTTTGATGTTTTATTATATCGGTATTTTTGGCCCAAATATTTTTCCAGCTATGTACAGCCACTCCTTTTGATGTCACTGCAGTCAGGTACGTGCACTTAAATGTTTAAATGGGGGCACCTAGTATAGCTGGTAAAATGCAAAGCCCCCATAACAAATGGAGTGCAGAGAGTCCAATATCACAAACAGTGGCCAACTCGATCTGTAATAGCACGAAGCAGCCACAAAGAGTCTGGGTCCCAGCATGCGATGTTTCATTTGGATGGGAACAGAGGACATAGGCTGACTTACTGCATTTAATGATGGATGCTGTGGGAACCCAACTGTCAGAAGCTGTGAGCACTTTAAGTGAATAGGAATTTCAGAAAATCTGTGTCTACATGCATGTGTATCATGCCATAAACTGTACAAGTAATAAAAGCTCACCAGAATAGTTGACATTCTTCCTGCCACTCCCCTACAAAGTGTTCTTCTTTTCCAAATTTCTCTCTCAAGCAAAAATCTCCTACTTTCCAAAACTTTATCCAATGTGCTAATTATTGGAAGGCAAAAGAGAACTTATTTCTTATCGACAAATTTCATCATGTCTTAAAGCCACAAAAATGCAAAGGATTAGCCAACAAAGAACCATCATGGAAAGAAATATTCAAAATAAAATAGTATGTCTGCACTTTAATCCTTCAGCGATAATTTTGCATAAGACAGCAATAATTTTGCATAAGATATATTGGCTTTTTTGCATATTTCTCTTTTGACTACTTCATAAAAGAGTCTGCAGTTTACAATGTCAACTAACTAGTAATATTTCAGAGATGCATCCTGAAAGCAGTGGATAGTAATAGTCCCAGCAGTAGAGATGGAACAGGATACCTCTCCTCACTGTCTGTGAGTCTCCTTTTGTATAGGAATAAACATGCATTATAAAACAAACATGACTCCACCACTTAGGTTTGCTTCCTACGAGCATCCAGCAAAAGCAAATTCACTTGCATGTCTGTGAAAAATTAATTGAAAGTTTGAGCTCAGTGCTCACATCGAGGATTAGCTGTCTTGTTTCTGCTTCAATAACTTCTACAGCTTACATGCTTCTTGTTTCTGGTGTACTCAGGTTCTAGCTGACAGATCCTTTGCAAGACATTGCGTAACACAGCAGCAGTACCAGAAACCCTCATCAGAGACCTGGCATAGAAGAAGGAAGTGAGTTACACAAGGATTTGATGCATCCTTCATGATTAGGACATTGAACTTGTGGTCAGTATTGCTCTTAGGCATTAGGATATGTAATCATGACTCCATTTCTACAGAGGCAGCTTTTACCATTCTTGTTCGTATAGTGTGTCTTACTATGTGAGCAGCCCTGCTGATTTTTGTGAAGATACTCAAAGGAAAAGGTACTGGATGGCATAAATCAGTGGTAGAAATCATCCAGTTATTACATATACTGGTACTCCCTACAGCAGACAAGAGCACTATTTGTATGTGTCACAGATTTTATCATCAATGTGAAAAAAAGAATTAAAACATAAAATCTGAAACAAAATAATTTGAGTTTCATAAAACGTTTTTTTCAATATCCACTAAAAAAAAATTTTTGGAACTCCATTTCCCATTCTCAGAGTTTCAATGGTTTGGGGTTTGTGACATTTCAAGGTTTAAAAAGTCACGTGAAGTGGAATTATGGCTGCTGCATAACTTTCTACATAAATTTTCTTGAAACTGCAGTTTGTTTCTTTTTAAATATTCTGATCTATAATCAGTAAGACTGATTTTTTTTTTATTCTAGGTATCTGCAAAACTTTCAGGTGTTTGTAAATGAGAATAGAAGGAAATACTGTTAGATTTTTTCCCCACACTAAACTATTCTAGAAAGCAGTTTCTCAAAAAGCTCTAATTTCTTGGGGCTTTGAAGCAAGACACTGGGATTTCTTGGGGAGAGGTAGTGATGCTGGTATCACATACAAGTATGTACCTCTTGGGCCAGTTCTCCAGGATAGCCTTTTTACTGTCTTAGCAATTACATTATTTTTTTCTCTTTGTGTATTGCTTTATGTTATGTATCACAATGTGCCTTACCTTTCAAACCCAAACTGTGACCAGAAACAGATAGACAGCACTGGAAAGGAGCCATGGGAGGGTTTCAGTGCCCTGGCCCTTCTGAAAAGCTACACCACTGTTAAAAACAATTTGGATCCATTTCCTCAGCACTGCCTGCCCCCTACAATGGACAAGACAGAATCCTATCACAAAAATATCACAGGTTTATTATATTGTTATAAGTATTAGTATTATATTATTAGTATTAGTTAGTATTAATCATATATAATAGTATATTGTTCATATTATTTCACTGAAGGTATGTAAAAGTATGCCTCTGAAGTCCCTCCACCATTTTACATAGTTTCCAGGTGGGACCAAGAATGAGCAAGAGAAACCTCAGTGCAACCAGATATTTTTTTAAAAAGTTGCAACCTGAAAACAGTAATCTGGTTGTACTTTTATTCCTGGCTATTCTCAAACCTGACTTAACTTGATTCATGATCAGGTGGCTGCATGTGGGTGACTTCCTTGGTTATTCTACAAATAATAGGAAAACACCTGTGTTATACTTGGGCGAGGAATTTTAAAACCAGCTACTGACTATGTTTTCCCCAGTTGTGGGTGATCTGACATTTTTCTTGGGTGGCTGTTCAATGCACGGTGAAAATATGGTGCCTTGACAAATGACACAGAACATAAAAGAAAAACAAAAAAAAACCACCAAAAACAAAAACAAAAAAAACCCCACCAAGACATGCACGCAAAAACATGAGACACTTGCAGAAATCTTGGCCTCAAGTTCCAAAGCTGTTCTCAAATTACTGTGTTATTCCAGCCCAGGGGAGGGAAGGTTGGAGGCTTAAAAAATGGGGCTTTTTTTTCCAGGACATCTGTAACTTGCTATAGGCCAGCACAAGCCTGTGTGTGGCATGTCCCCCATCTGACACCCTTAAGACCGGCATCCCAAATCTCTGCCCCTAGCACCCCTGGCATGTCCTAAATGGCCTCACGGCTTAATGGGTCTCAATCAGAAGTAAAAAAGAGATACACTTTCCTGTGTAGCCAAAGCAATGCAGAGGAGTCATCTACAGAGCAAAACCACAGATTCATGATGATGTTCCCCATAACAGCATTTCAACTTCATTTTTAAAATATGAATGAAGAAGTGAATGTGCTGGAAAGGCCAAAAGGACTTTAGCTCCATCTGTCTTTCCCAACTAGCTATTAACCCAGTGGCTGGTCTGTTGTCCCAGTCATTTAACTGGAGAGGTGGCCACACCATCGCTGCGGTGGCTGCAGCCATCCCAGCTTTACCCTTCCCACAGGACTGGGTTGGTCTCCACCCCATCAGTCTCTACCCCAAACCAGGGCTGCAATTCAGAACAAAAGTCAGGGGGACTGGGCAAGCCAATTCAGGTTAAGGGAGAGGGATTGAAACTGGGAGCCAGATTAGGGGGACAAGCCCTGGACTTGCCAGGAGGGACACAAGGAGTAAGAAGATTGGAAAAGGAGAGGTTCAATTCCTCTGACAAACAAATAAGGAACTAAGAGTTACCCAGAGATGAGAGGATGTTTTCTAGGTCCCCCCTTTGGAGAGGGAAAAAGGGACAATTATGTTGTTAAGAGAGTGTGTAACAGTCTGTACACTACATGTATGTCAGTATATAACAAACACACACAATAACCTCCAGAAAGTTAATATGAAAATGTGTCCTGTGTCTCCACAAATGTGTGTGGTCTGTATTAGATCAAATTTGCTGGCTCTGAGGATTCAAAAATGTATGTCAGTTAATAAAAGCTACAAACGTATGGCGATTCTAAAGGCTCGTAACACACATGCATGCATACCTTGATTTTCAGAATGCACATATAGCAGCATACTAAAGGCAATTTTAAGAAGCCAGATCATTCCTTCTGCATTTTACAACAAATTTTTTGAAATTACTGAAGTTAAAAATAAGTGATAGAAAGGATGTGAACATATATTTTTTCTGTTGTTTTGTTCTTCTGGGAGCTTCTGATGATGAAATTTTCATGCGTTTTTGTGCTCTCTGGTCATTTGTGCTTAGAGACACATGCAACTTCAACTTGGTTTTCTATCATCCTTGATCCAGTAAGAGTCCTGTAGCTCATTTCTAACATCAGTCACTTGGACTATAAATCTCTGCAATGGATATGGCCATTTAAATCTCCACCTGCACAAACAACAATCAGGCCTAGAAAATAAGGAGACTCATAAATCTCCGTGATGGTGATTAGTAATATTTTGGATCTGCAACAAGGATGTTATAAAGAAAGAAAAGAAAAAGAAAAGCTAATTCATTAATTAGGACTGATATGCTGACAATCTGTTTAGTTTATACAGAGAGAAAACACAAACAGGGCACAGTTAACATAACATGAGATTAGAAGTTGGTGAATTCCCAAGAGCCCAGGACCTGGAGATATGATATCTTAACGTACTTATCCTATTGTGAGTGGGAAGGTGTTATCTTCCAGCCAAATGGTAAAGAGCTGGTTTAAAGTTTAGGCTTTCCCCTTCTCTTCTGGTTTATGTGAACCAAGATGGATCAAGAGATAGGAAAGACTTCCTTGCTAGTTATCAAAAATGACACTCTTGCCTCCTACTGAAACTTTAATCTGCAGCCAGTATGTAGCACTTGGGAGACGTACCAGTTTGGCCCTCCAGTTTTAGGTTGGTTAGTTGTTTTTTGTTTAGTGCGTGCAGAAAACCCGATGTGATGCTCACACAGATCAGTAAGAGACTTTCCTGTGGCTCCAGTGACCTTGGATTAACTCTGAAGTCACTGTGTGCCACGGTGACATCTCAGGCTGTACATTTTTGTCCAGAGCTATCTGAATCCTCAGGTAAGCAGCTGAACAAGTGGAATTGCTCCTGCAATCAGATCAGTCACTGTGTCCAGAAAGGTCACATGTGCAGATCGTGCCCAGTTCTTCAGTCCCCTGTGTTCAAAACCCAGGCTGCCAGGGGACTGGTGAGGTTTCAGGAAGCATGTGAAGAGGGAAGGAGCTACAGGAGCATGTTCATGCTTCACTGGCCTCTGTGGGCTCCACATGTGCGTTTAGGAAAAGATTTTATATGGAGAAGAAGAGCTAGGCCAAGGTTAACTGCTTTAAAAAGTCTGCTCTGCAGAGACTGAATACACATGTGCATAAAGATCGTAACTGCAGCATAGGTCTGCTCGTTCAAACTACACAGCAACCTGCACAGTCACACTAGTTGCAAAAAGATGGGGAGTGTTTGCAGTGGCTGCCGAGCACGGCCTAAAACCCCCACTCCCACCACTCCCACAGCAGGGGCCTTATCTTGCCTCTTCATTCAGGCTGAACTCCCTGACTTTTGGGCATGCACAACTCAGCAGATGAAACACTCCGCGAGTACAGCAGAACGAACCACTGACGTCTGCCCTGCAACAACACGCCAAGAAAAGGCGTTTCTTTTCTGTGCCACCTCTACCCCCCAATAACCCCCCCAGATTTTCCTTCATGTCAGCGCACACCCTCACCGCCCCATCTGCAGCTGCACGGACCCTCCCCAGCAGCACGGTGCTTTGTCTGGGCTCAGCGAGGCTCCATGGACCGCCAGGATCTCGGTTGCCTGGCACACCTGCAGGCTGGGCAGTCTATGGGATGCTTACAGTTGGAGGGACTCAAAGAGCAAGAGGGGACTGGGACTTGTCAGACGCCACCCCGGAAGGCTGGAAGAAGTCAGATCCTTCTGCCTCCAGCTCCTGGACTGTGACAGCAAGGTCCACACTGCCGGCCAGACAGCAGAGCACTCCCTTCCTGGAATACACTAGTAGCTGGACAGG
Source organism: Falco rusticolus (assembly GCF_015220075.1). Taxonomy (NCBI): domain Eukaryota; kingdom Metazoa; phylum Chordata; class Aves; order Falconiformes; family Falconidae; genus Falco; species Falco rusticolus. The sequence continues at coordinate 37,037,381 of NC_051192.1, forward strand.
ATACGTTTGCAAATATAATCATCCACAAATCTCCCTCAGATTAGGTTACAGGACAGCGTTTCGACGGCATGCATTACAAAGCTCCCTGGAAGGCTTGGCTGGTGGATCTGCTGCTCTCTCTGCTCATGACCCATTTTGGCTTTCATCAAGAATCATGACACCAGCTGCCTGGGTCATCTAGGAGGCAGGGAGGGGGAGAGCAACCCTGGGCTGGAAAGGGAAGTGGGGAAGGAGAACAGGAGGAGGAGGAGGAGGAGGAAGGGGGAGGATAGAAAGACAGTGCGGGGGGAGAGCCAGTGAGTTGCTTTGCTCCAGTTGTGAAGATTTGAATCCCAGTTCTGAGCTCTCGGCAAAGGCTTGCTGGGATACCTCATTCCCTGTCCTGTGCAAAGGTCTGTGATTGGGGATGTGGTGTGCTCAGTGGGCAGGGCCCCTCCCCTGGGCTGGATCCGCCTCTCTTATCCCCCAGATAAATTACTAGTGTCCTCACTAAATTCCTCGGCTTTCTCTCTCTCTCCCTCTCTCTCCCTCTCTCACACACGCTCACTCCCTCCCTCAAACACGGGCAAAGCGGGGTTGGGGGGTGGGAGGGTGGGAATCCTCTCTGGACTGGTATTGCGCCTTGGTGCTGGCGGGGGGGGGGGGAGGGGGGGGAAGGGAAGGAAAATTCTGGCACCCCTTCTCTCCTCCAACGCCTTGAAGTGATCTGAGGAGCTTCCCTTCCCCCCCCCCCCCCCCCGCCCCTTCCCCCCTTCCCGCTGGTCCCTTGGCATCTTCCAGACCATGTCCACTGGGTCCCTCAGTGATGTGGAAGATCTGCAGGAGGTGGAGATGCTGGAGTGCGATGGCCTGAAAATGGATACTAACAAAGAGTTTGGGGCGTCCACCGAGAGCAACGAGGAGGGATCCAATGGCGAGAATGGCTCCCCTCAGAAAGGGAGAGGGGCCTCGGGCAAGAGGAAAAAAGCTCCCCCCAAGAAGAGCCCTTTAAATGGAGTGAGCCAGGAGGGAAAGCAGGTCCAGAGAAATGCTGCCAACGCCAGGGAGAGGGCGAGGATGAGGGTCCTTAGCAAAGCCTTCTCCAGGCTTAAGACCACCTTGCCCTGGGTGCCCCCAGACACCAAGCTTTCCAAACTGGACACCTTGAGGTTGGCCTCCAGCTACATCGCTCACCTGAGGCAGATCCTAGCCAATGACAAGTACGAAAATGGCTACATCCACCCAGTCAACCTGGTAAGTCACAGCCCGCTGGGGCCAGGCACTCTGTGTGCGTGTGCGTGGGGAGAGGCGGGCGAGGAGCTGGGATTGGGGCATGTGCAGGGAGGAACCTTCACTGTACTTCTCACGGACAGTCTGGTGCCAGTGGGGTGGCAAGGGATACTGCATGAGGAGGGGACAGGCTCCCAGCTGTCCTCCCACCCTGTGCTCTGAGAGCTGAGCCGCCCAGGCCCCATCCGCTGCTCCTAGCAATCCCCTCCAGGAGACGGACAGGGGCCACACTGGCCACAGACAGGCAGGGACAGGCTTCACTGCCCCAGAAACGCCTGAGAAACCGCCACAGGTTGATGATAGCTTTCTAACTGCAAGCAGGTGGGTATAGGAATTTGGGTTAGAGAAAGGTATGTTTTAAGAAGGATCCAATGAGCCAGGATTTATTCTTAACCCTCCTCTCTACGCTAACGCTTCTTGCCGTAACAGTCCTCTCGAGCCCTAGGTTTTTAAAGACAGAGCTCGCGGGGCTCTGCGCTCAGCCGCTTGGATTAGCTGGGTCCAGGACACTTCTACGTGCGTAAACTGGCAAAGGAGAAATAAGTACCAGTGCGGACTCCCCAAGGAGGGTGGCTGCCCCAGGCACGCTCCGCAAAGCCTCTCTGGGCTGTGCGATGTCGCTGCTGCTGCTCCCACCACCCACAAAAATCTTTCCCGAACAGCCCGGGGTCTCCCCGCCATACCTGGCTGCCAGAAAGATATAGTTTTCAGCTCTAAAAATACATGCAACTGATGCAAAGTGGGGGTGGGCAAGATCTGCCTGGGCTCTTTTCAGAAATCCAGCCTTTACATTGCCCACACGTGCAGACGCCACCAGACCAAGGGCTCTCAGAAGGGTGATCTGGGGGGCATTTCACCAGGGTCCGGCCCTGCCTTTTGAGTGCTGGACGCTGGGGGAAAGAACGTTACCTGCTGTTTCAGCTGATAAGGGCCTGGGAGAGATTTTTAGGGCTAAACCCAAAATCCTCAGTGCAGCAACACGGGATAAGAAACTATGAAATAAACCAAACCCAGCACCCAAGGCAGACGCAGCACGCACGGCCACCCCCGCACGGAGGCACACCAAAACGTGCCCCCCGAGCCGCGGGAGGCCAAGGAGGGCAGCCGGGCGGCTCCTGCCCCCGGGAGCCCGGCAGCGGCGGCGGGGCGTGAGGCGGCTCCCGAGGGGCAGAGCCCCCCACGCCGGTCACGACCAAAGGCGGGGTGCGGCGCGGCGGCGGCGGGGTGCCCGCGGCGGCCGTGCCGGGGAACGCGGCTGTGTCGGGGCCGGCGCGGCTCCCTCCTCCCTCTCTCCCTCTCTCCTCCCTCCCTCCCGCCCGCTGCGGACCAGACGGGCTCCACCGCCCCGAGGGCGCCCGGGGGATGCCCGCCGCGGCTGGGAGGCGAAGCGGCACCAGCCTCCGGCGAAGGCAGCGGCGAGTGCCCCGGCCCGAGCCGCGCAGAGCGCTCCAGGAGCAGGCTCAGGCGGTGGATGCCGGGCTCGATCCCCCGGGGCGCTCCCGAGCTGGACCCGCTGGCGCAATCGGCGTTACAGTGTGCATTTTTCCGTATGTAACCCCCTTCCCACCCGTGTCTTTTCCCGGCTACAGACTTGGCCTTTTATGGTAGCCGGCAAACCCGAGAGTGACCTGAAAGAAGTGGTGAACACAAACCGCTTGTGCGGCCCGACGGCATCCTGAGCCCCGGCGGCCGGGCCAGCAGCGTCCCGGCGCGGCCGGGGAGCGGGCGGCGCGGCGGGCAGGGACACGCCGCGGCCCCGCCACTGCCCCGGGCCCCGTGCAGGGCGGCGGGGAGAGCCGCTCTCCCGGCGCAGAGGAGACCAAATGTGCCCTAGCAAAGACTCCACCCCGAGAGATCCCGACTCTATTTAACTTTATTAAATGCGTGTACAGTCGAGTGTCCTGCCACAACAGCCTTGCTGGTTCAAGCGCTACTAGAGAAAAGACAGAGATCAAACAAAACCTACCATGCGTGTATCTTTTGTCTGAGACCTGTGAAATATGTAGATGCCTAGAAAAACTGACTTTGACAGTCATCTCTATGAAGTAATTCACCCGAAAGATATATAGATATATTTTCTTCAAGCAGGTTCTGCTCTGTTTCTGTGAATAAATCTTCCTTTCCACTGAACACAGAGCGGTGTAGTGTTCGTTTCCGACTCTCGGGCTCGGCGGGGAAAGACCGCGCCTCCGCCGGCCCCCGGCGCTGCGCGCAGCGGCCGCGCTCGCCCGGCGCCCCGCGGGGAGCCCGCCCCGCCGGCCCGGCTACGGGAGCGCCGCTGCCCCGGCGCCGCAGACCTGGAGCAAACGCCCGGCGGAGGAGGCGGCCGGGCCCGCAGCCCGGCTTCGCCGCGGGAGCCCGGCCCGGCCCCGCCGCTCGAGCAGTTATCTGTGGATGAAGCACAGTCGGACGGAGGATGCCCCTCTGGCCCCGGTCCTGCGTGCCGGGAACTTCTAATTTAAACAACCGCCTCCATCGATCAGCGCGCCCGTGGGAGATGAGGCTGAGATAAACAGGGGTGCGGGGCGCTCCCCCTGCACCGGTCGCGGCCGCCGGCAGCTGATGCGCCAGATCCCACCGCGCTGTTTAATGTTTCAGGGTTATGACCGCACTGTTTACAAGACGTCTTCGGTTATTTATACTGTTATTATTAGCAGAGGGGCTTTAAATTTCCGCTTCACTTGCTCTTTCAATACCGTCCCTCGGTTCCGTTTGATACCTGGGTACTTTCTGGCCGAAAGCAGGAGTGGGGCAGCGGGGGCTGCGGGGCCGCCCCGGGGCCGGGGGGGCATCGCTGCCGCCCCCCGGACCAAGCACCACCTGTCCCGGCCGGGTTGCGGGGGGCGGCGGTGGGGGCTGGGGGACGGTCACAGGCAGCGCGGGGGCTACGGACCCCCCGGCAGCTGCCTCCCGCCGGGCACCCCGTCGGGCAGGCACTGAGCTGCCCCGGGCATCCCTGCGGGCTGGGTGTCGTTCGTTCCTGCTCATAGCCCGCTGCCCCCCGAGATAAATGGGCGAGGAGGCAACGCGGCCTCCGGGCGACCCAAATTCACCAGTCGGGTTCATGCGCGGGCTCTGTTTAATTAAAGCAGCTCGCTGTGCGCCCGGGGCTAAGCAAACATCTCGGCCGTCATTATGGAAAGGGACGGGGCCTGCTGCATCATCCTAACGGTGTCGAAGGGAAAAGCTGTTGTAACTGCACTTTCTCACAGCTTTATCTCCGTCCCGCACAATTAAAATCAGACCTCCTTGCCTGGCTGACCCACACACAACTGCGCTGTTGTGAGTGGGGCTGTGCCGGAGGAGACACGCAATTACACACAGGGGCTCGACTGACTTCACTGCCAAAGGATCACCTTGAAAAGCCACAGGTCTTGCTGAACAGATGAGCAGTTCTGGTAAGCACAGTTGAAAGGGCTGATCTCTTCGCCACAGGCATTGGGAAATTCAGTGGGAATTGCTGTTCTCTTTAAGGGAAACAGAATAGAGCCCTCCGACCTTAGGCTAACTGCAAAGGACTGATATATCAAATGCACAAATACCACTGAACAACTTACCTACCAAATGTAAATTAACCATTGGGTTTAACCGCTTAATCTTAAATTAACTTAAATCTATACTAACTAATGTGTGCTCAGGACTCACAGCAAGGTGCTGTTTTCCTTCTAGAAAGCATAAACTGATAGGCATCTGAGATATGCATAAAATTAAGAATTAAATTCTGAATATTCTCACACCTGCTTCTTTGCCACCTTGCTTTGCAATTCTTATTAACTGCATGTAGCACCCTTCCCTCCTTTTTGAGTTAGCCATGTTCAGTGTTCATCCGCAACCTGAAACACAGCATGGAGAAAGAAGGGAGAAATGCAATAGTCCTCTGTGAAATGTGAGGAACACAGCTGTAACCGTGTGCCAAAAGCTGCAATTTAAGTGGAATGGTAAGACACACTGTTACTTCTTGTGCTGCTATTCACTTTATCTAGTGGTATAGATTGCAAGGCTCTTAGGGACTAAACTATTCCTCAAGCATCCTCCACCCTTCTCAGTCTTTGCCTCTGAACAACAGCTCAGCAACAAACAAAAAGGCAAAAAGCAACAAGCAATAAACAAAAGCAATCAGCAGTACACAGGAAGGTAAATAACAGCTTTACTCTGTAAAACAATTAGCGGCTTTATCTCCATTTTGAAGACAACAAACATATTTTCCAGAGTTATTTATGTGGCTGGGAACCCTTGGTCCATTGACTTCTTGTGTAAGGGCATAGTCCTGACAGTATTGGCAGCTGGCTTCAATGGCCCAAGATTCTTTGATTAACAGTCTAACTGTGTATCTCAGGAGAACAATGAATGAAATCATTCCTCCCTCCTTCTGAGTGCCATTTTACAGAAAAATATTTGCAAACAGAAAATATATGTTTGGTCTGACTGAAGCAATTGATGATTTTGAAAGGAACTTGCAATGTGCTAAGGGAAACTGGGTAACTGGTTTAAATATTGATTTCAATGATTTTAAAGAAAGTATTTTGTTTGCCTTCTTGTTTTTCTGTACAAAGTGATGCATTTTAATATTAGCCGAAATATACTTATACTTCTTCTCTGTGTGGAAAAAAAGCTGACTTGATTTATCTTTCTGTATCTACATGGATGTAGATGCAGCTGTGTGAGTGTCTGTATACATTTCCTCCTAATAATGTCTGAACTCATTGCCTGATTTCAAGTGAATTTGACAGAGGTCTTAAAGATAACTAAATTGCCTTTTTTTTTTTTTTCTGAAAACAGGCAGCTGAGTAGAGAAAAGAAAAAAAAATCTTTAAATTCTTCAACTAAAGGAAAGGTTTTAACATGAACCCAGCCCTTATCAGATACCAGAGCATACAGAGCAGGGTGCCAGCTGTAGATGAAGCCTCAAACACTGCTTCAATCACAGGATACAAGTTAATAGAAAACCTGCTTATAGGCCTATGTGTTGTAAGATAAATATAATTCTATTATAAATTTATATATTATAAATAAGATAAATATAACTATCTATAACTGTAAGATAAAAACCTCTAAAAATAGTTTAGTCCCAACTGATTTTAATTTTATTTTTTTCTAAATGGAAGGAAACCCAGTTCCACCCAACTACTTCACAACCATTTTTCAGTTCAGCTAGAGATTAGAAAAATCCCTTATTTGCAGAGCTGCACTCAGTGCTCAGACTCCCAAGTTCGCTGCTCACATTGCACTGTTTAGCAGCAGTTTTCACAGTTTTTAAGGTCTTTAGAAGCAAGCATTTTTCCATCCCTTACAGAAAATACATTTTAGGCTTATCTTATCCTCTCTCTGGGATAGAAATTTGCCATCCTAAAACATCAGCGTAGCAAGAATGCCACTTTGCAGACACCTGCACAGTGCCTTGCTGTCCTGGGCGCTGACCAGGATAGCAAGGCCACGGTGATGGTCGTGCCCCCAGGCTGCAAGGTGCCCAAGGAGAACATACGCTAGACAGCTTATTCCTTGAAGTGCCTCCAAGGCTGAAACTCCCAGCTCACCTTGGAAATTAAAAGACTTAGAAAATCTGTGTCGTTTCTTCTGTAGGTAAGCTGGTTTGAACCCCTGATACAATGACGGGGTCACAAGCACAGGTTTGTTTGAAGCATTTGTACTGGTAACTCCACAGCTGTGTCTGCCCGGAAAAACGTGCTTCCCTGTAAATGAACTGCATATATTTTTCAAAAGGTAGTATTTGCTGAAACCCCATTGTCATTGCGATTCATTATTATTTGTAGTAAAAAAAATAAATGCAAAAGACATTAGCTAATTGCAGGTAATAAGCTGTCTAAAAGAGAATAAAACTCAAATGTATCTGGTGTACAAGTGGAGGGTATAATCTGATGAAAGTGCAGAGGATTTCTCATTTCTGTATGGATATCTGAATGTAGATAATCACTCATAGTCTCCCAAAAGGGACAGGTTTTCAAAAGAAATTTCAATGATATTGAAATGAAATTCAGTTTCAATGAAATTGAAATTTGTGGTGGCAAACAACAGAGCATTCTGTAACTTCCATGTATATATACACCTAGAAAACCTCCATACATAATTTCTCCCAACAGCCAGCAATTCAAATGGTCCATGTTCATTGCTGGCCCGTGTAGCACTGACAATTTCTGTATTGAGGCTGAAGGTGCTGCAAATGCAGCCCCACAGGATAAATACAGCTTTGTGCTTGTTATTCAGCTGCGCATTGCTTCATGCTTTTCAGCCCAGCATACTTTATGGATGGGAAGCAGCACAACCAGTATTAACGGCTTTTTTCTTTCGACTGCAAAGCTACAGGTGTGTCATGGCTTGGTGAATTTCTTCAACTCTGAGATGTCATAGGTCTGACCTAAAAGTTATGCTGTGGGAAGGACGGCAAAAAAGCATGTGTTACCTTTGCAAGGACGGCTGCCGGCAGACTCCAAACCCAGCAAAGTTCTGCAAGTAACTGATTTTTCTTCAGTTCACTTCAGGCACTGGTTTATCTGAGCTAGCTGTATAAAAACCACTTAAAGTAGGTTTTTATAAAAAACTACTTAAAAGTAGGCCTAGGCATAGAGTCATCACACTTCCCAAATGTGGCGTGGCCATACCCTAGGGTCACAACAGTCCTGAGATGACGCATTTTCTTGCCTTAGAGTTTTGCCCTTAAACTGAAACTTGTAAACAGATGAAATGCGTTTTCAAGCCGTTGCACATGCATGCAAACAGCTACACCATCCTCGTCCTCGCATGGGGAGTGGAAAGATCCAAACCTCCTTGCAAGGAAAAAAAGATCATAACAAAGGCAGGAGAATAAAAACAATGCAAATCCTTCCTTCACTTTAAATTCTAAAAGGCTGCTTTCCACAAGCAAGGAGAAAAACCCCAACCCTTACTTACATCTCAGGCTGCTGTGTAAACTATAAGACTGTATCCAACTGTAAATATGGATTATCTACACACTCAAATTTTCTCTCGATTGTTTACATACACGCTGATTAAGAAATGGGGATCAGAAACACTAGGGGAAAAAAAGGAAGGGTACAACTACACAGGAGACAGGAGGAAAGGGGGAAAAAGGCACAGAATAATTCCTCTTCCTCTGACTACTGCTCCGTCCTGATGAAAGGATGGGCTGGGGAAGGCACGAACTATCAGCAGCTCCATCACAGCCCAGTGGAGCCAGACCACCGGGGAGATGGAAACCGAGAGGTTGAGAGCTGCAGCTGCCTTCTCTGGGAGGAACATCTGCAAAATCCTGCACGGCAGCAGCAGGGGAGGAGGAGCAGGCACAGGCAGTGAGCATTCCCAGGGATGTGCTCACATAGATAACTGGCCCACTGGATGGCTTCCCAGGCTGCTGCAGCAGCACTTCCCTCCCCCATCAGGAATGAGGCAAAGACCATCGTGTGCAACAAGCAATCCAAGTGTCAGCACGGCCTCTTGCTTCAGCATCCTGTTTCTTGTGATGCTTTTTGATGGCTGAACTGACCAGAATGGGGGCAGTTCTTCCTCACTGATAACACAGTTTTGTTCTTATGTAGGAACTTTCATACTGCTGGCACCTCAGAGTCAATGCAGAAATTAAACAGAAGATGGCAGTTACCTCGGAACATTTGCTGTCACTTCATGACCAAATGGTTTTCTATAGGAGGTCGCTATCATTGGGAAGGCAAAGAGGCACAAAGCTGACAGCTGACCGGCTGAAGGTTCACACATAAGCTTGATATAGGCTCAGGGCACCAGCTCTTCTGGTGCACAAACTTATGAGCTGTTCTCCTAGGCACGCTGAAATCGCCAGGGATCTTTGCTCTTTGAATTCACTATAAAGATAGGAATAAGAAGAGTGTAGGGGAAGGATCCTCTCTTTCAGGCTATGTGTCTGCATCTACGCTTTCTAGTACAGACAAAACAGGCTATGGACCATTCTCTGGCTCCAACAGCCAGTGCTGTGGCCAGGGTCACATCCACGCATACCTGCATTTTATTCCACTCTCACCAAAGGGCAAAGTCCCTGGCACACACTATTCTCAAACCGTGCTTGGATATTTTCTGGGAGGAAGTTAGTCAGACAGGCTGAAGGCACGCCAAGGACCCTATTAACAGCCAAGCACTACGAGAAATAAGCCTTGGCCCTGTTTTATTTATCTGTGTTACTGCAGCCTTAGAAGCATGAGCAGTAAAGGTACTTGATACCTTTGTCTCATCCCAGCCTCGAGCTCTTCTCACTTGTTTCCTAGATCAGCCTGCTATCTTCTTTTATGGGCCAAACATTCTTAGTGAGGACACTCTTTGCTATTTGTATCTTATAAGTAATATACGTTAGGACTAGAGGTCACTAGAAGCAAGGGGCCAAGTTCAAGGTGACATCATATCCTAAATTGTGACATTGAAAACCCCTGTTTGTTTGTTGCCCAACTCTACTAAGCTCTGCAGTACCTTTTCTACCTGAGCTGTGAGTTCCCTGATGCCAAAATTTGACGTATGCCCTCAGTATCATTTTCTTGCCATTGCCAAGCAGCCGCAGCATGTCAATCTCACGCAAAGATCTGGAACTGAGATATTCCCCTACTTAAAGTCCACAGGAAGGCTTCAGACAGTCAGTGGGTGCTGTCTGTGCATGCCTAACATCTTTCTGCTGGGCCAGGATGTGAGCTGGCAGGGCGAGCTGAGGTCAGCTTCCCCAGATTGTTTGGCTACAGCTACCCGTAGCACGGCAGGGAGACTGCTGAGGAGCCAATGTTACTATCTCCCCGTAAACTTTCTCCCCAGTTTCCCTCATACTTGGTCTTCTGATTTTACCAATTTCACCGTGATTTTCCATTACTGCCAACAAAGGTTGGTATGCATAGTCTGTAAATACCATTCAGTTGTAGAGGCTGAAACTACAGGTGCCTATTAAATTATTGTAAAGAAATGTATCCTAAAGAAAAACTTTACCCTGATCATTTGACTTTTATTTTGGGGTACTTCACTACCATGTTCTTCATAGGCTTATATTTTATTAAATAGTATACCTAGCTATATCTATTACATAAAATATACATATACACTAGGTAATATATATATACTACAGATAAATATGGCGCAAATATTTACATACTATATAGTATCTATATTTATTAATTATGTATATAAATACAAATATATAAAATAATATATTATAAAATTAAACAGATTTTTTACTATTGTGGAGCTGGTTTAAGTGCCACTTACAGAAGGGAGGTAACAGTTTAACAGTAATGGCATGGGTTACCATACTATACATCATCAGAAAAGTGTCAGAAGGCACAGCTGACTTTACAGTTTCACCTGATAAACCAAGCCCTGGAGTGAAGGATTTCTCCCTGGCTGATCTCCTGCCATAGGTTTACGGTTGTTCCCTGCTGCCTGCCAGCTTGGGAGATGTCTCATAATTAACCTGTTGTATCATGCGCATGTAGCTGATGACCAGTCCATACAATGTCATTTCTATGGAATGTGCGAAAGACAGGTTGCTCCTTGGTACCTCCCCTTCAAATACTTCAATATAGTCTTCTGCACAGAGCCCACAGTACTCTAAGACACAGCTGCATAAAACGCTTCATCTAGCCTTCTCTGTGGGCTGCCTCAGAGGGCCATCCAGCTTTCTTCTCTGCCCCCTACACTACAGTTTACCTTGCACTGGATGTTATCCGATTGAAAATTAATCCTGTAAAAATAGAAAATCCAGATAACCAAGCATTTGCTTCAGTTTGATGTGTGATTTTTTTTACAGAAACTTGCAGTTACAGCTGATTAACAACATAATTAAATGGCATCTTCATTCACTCTCATTGCTGTAATTACAGGGGAAAAAAATATGGGCAGTGTCCTAAAGTTCAGTTATCCTTATTTTTACTGTGCTAGTGCTGGTGGTCCCAAGAAGCCCATGATTTCATGCTGCAGAATGTCCAAGCACAGGGAACAGCCTCCCTATAACTCCATCTCCTCTTTACGTCCCAAACTAGGGACTGAGAAACAAACACGTAGGAAAACGAAGTCACATGGTAAGGAAGTAACAGTGTCAGAAGTGGCCTCTGTGCCTTCCCTGTTTGATGTCAGTACAGCATCTGCTAAGTTAGAACAAGCAATAGCAAGAGGCAGATGAGGACACAGTTCGTGCAGGTGGGAAATCCTTAACATCTCAGTCATACTAGTGAAGGAAGCCACTTGAATTACACAGAGGGATGGAGACCAGGAGAGGGGGAACATAAAGACCGGATAATCAGTTATGTAACTATATAGGTGTGGAATAAAATTGCAGGCACAGCTGATAAACTTACATGTCAAATTTGGTATGTGCCCAATCCCCTTCTTTGCATTCCATGTTAATGTGATCATAACTACTTGCATGTATTTGCAGATTTTCCAAATAAATAATTAAAGATGAAATCTTCAAAACATGTTGTAGTCTAAACAGGAAAAGCTCACGCCAAAAAGCAGCCGAAACTTCAAAATGGTAAGGTTCATCTCTTTATCAGTAAAAAACAATTTCCTTAATGTCCAGTGATGACTGCACATTTCTGCGGAACACCTGCTAGAAAAACTTATATCCTGAAAAGAGCAAGCGTGTGAAGACAGAAAATGGATGTGTATTTGCTAGAAGGCATTTTGTGTCAGATTTACGTAGACCTTTATGAGTATACTAAAAAAACAGAAGCTCAGTCAGAATTCAAGCAAAATCAGGGTTTATAAAGCTTTTTTCATAATTTGCCTATGCAATCAGTTATTCAGAAAAAAAAAATAATCTGCATCTCTTGTGATACAACTATATAGAACCTTGAAAGAACTGTCAGGGAGAAGACATCGTAACAGTCTAGCCCACATTGGCACTGTTAATTGTAATGACTCAGAGCCTTTAAGCTGAAGCCCACAAAGAATTAAAACAGCCTTAAGACACTCCAGGAAAATGCTGCTGATCTGTGCAGAGTTCCAACTGTTGTAACAGTTGCTCTAAATTCAGAATCCCTGTTTCGAAAAGGTCACCTCACTTGACGATCTTCACCTGAGGGTGGTAAATCCTTTTCTGTCAGATACCACAGGCTGGCAGTGCTGCCGCAGGCTGGTGCAAAGCCAGCCTGCCAGCAGGGAAGCAAAGCCGGCCTTAACAAGCAATACTGTCATTCATGTACTTGCAGCTGATTTGAAGCAAGAATCTGAAATGAATATTCTTGACAAGTGAACCTAGTAATGGATTTCAAGGATTAGACTGAATCTAGCAGAGGAGAACATCCCAACTCTGAAGACTTCAAATTTTAAATTTCATACTGTTCCCTATATCTTGAACTAAAGCTATTCTTCTATCACTTCACACATGGGAAGCACATAATTACAACCCCAAATTTCAGAAAACTGTCAATACAGTGAATACTCTGCACTACATGCATATAAACATACATACATATTTATAGAGATATATACTTTTCATATAAAGACTGATGTGTCTTCATAAATCTAAAGTCAACCTCACAACTTTATTTCATTCTTCCATCTGGGTGGTGGGTCCTTAATTGGCCACACTGCAGCCACACCCATTTGTTTCTGGCTTCCCAAGGCAAGCACACCAAACAGCTCTTCCCAGAGAAAATGTTAAGTGTAGCTGAAAGGCAGTTCAGCATAGACTCTGCTCCCTACAAACACCATAGGTGGGACAGTGCCCAATTTGGAGGACTGGCCTGGACAGACAGAACCAGTGCCATCCCAACCACCCCCACTGTGTCCCCATGACCCCTTCCATCTCTCCTCAAAGCATGCCCCATGCGCCCACTTTGCAAAGATTAAATAAGCTGCATATTGGAAAAGTACAGAGCAGCAGTCTTACTTTAGTCATTTTAACATTAAAATGTCAAAAAAATGCTGAGGGACACACAGTCCTCAGGGGACTTGGGAATATTTGATTTGAGGCTTCTCAGTTGTCTTTGTTTCACTTGAGGTCAGTAATCCGCTCACACACCAAGATACCACAGTTTGCTGCTGTAGACTATCCCTTTGGTACCAAACAACATTGCTATAAATGCTTTAAATTTAAAACAGGCAGCGACCAGAACCCTGCCACAGTGCAACATGCACATTATGCAGCAGCAGCAGCAGTAGTGGCAGCATGCTGTTGCTGAGTCTCAACTAATGATTGCTGGATCACATCAAGACCAGCACTGACCACACAGTTTGGTCAGAGAGCACACGTGGAGCTGCCAAGCCAGCGATCAATGTGTGTGTAGTGAACTACAGAGGTCTGAGGGCAAGTAACCTCACAGAAATACATGCTGTGAGCATTCACACCATCTGATCTGCAAACTGGATCAGATCTGCTGGTTTGTTGGCAAAGGTGCTCAGACGATGTGGTTGGGATCAAGCCTCTATCAGCTGGCCAAAAGCTGTGTACCACAGGCCCACTGGCAGCAGGCAGGCAGTGGCTCTCAGAGCGGCCCACAGCGAGGCCTCCCGCTGCACGGCCAGAAAAGTATCTCCAGAACAATTCCCTGCCCGCTGGGCGGCCTCGGCAGCTCCCTAGGGACCGCTGAAGCCACGCGGCTGCTCAGGGGCGTTTCACGACGGGAGCCGCGGCACAACTGCGGGTAAAAGCCTCGCTGCGCCAGCCTGGCCCGCTGAGGCAGCGCCGGTACTACACCAGGCGGCAGGCGCGCCCCAGCACCGGGGAGCGAGGACCGGCGCGGTAACTGCCCGATTAGGCCACAGCGGGGCGGCCCGGAGCCGCCCGCCCGCCTTCCCCGCCCAGGGCGGTGCCGCTGCCCTCAGCCCGCCGCGCCTCGGGGGGCGGCAGACGAAAGCGGAAGTACGCCGCTAGCGCGGCCCCGTTCCTCCCCGCCCGTTGTCGCGACTTCCGGTGGCCGCTCTAGCCGGCGCCGCGTCTATGCCCGCGGCGCTGGGGAATGTTTATTGTCGCGGGGAGTCGGCCCAGGACCCGGAACGCCGCCGGGCGCCAGCGGCGGGGCGCCTAGCAACCGGCACCCCCTCGCCGCCCCGCCCGCCGCTGCCCGCCCGCCCGCACGGTAACGGCTGCCGCCCGCCGACGGGCCGCGCTCCTCCTCCTCCTCCCCCTCCTCCTCCACGCCAGCGCCTCGAGGGGCCGCGGGTCGGCGGGCCCGGCCCGGCCGCAGCCCCTGCCCTGGGGGACGCGGGTAGTGCCGGGGGTGGGGGGGGCCGTTGGGCCCCTGCGCGCCCCCCGCTCGCCCGCCGTCCCCTTCAGCCTGAGGTGAGGGGGGCGGCGTGGGGCCTCCCCCGCCTCGCCGCGGCCCCTCCGGCTCCTCCCGCCGCGGTGCCGTTCCCCCCTGGGGCGGGCGGTGCGCTCCAGGGGCCGCCGTGCCGGGAAGGGGGACCGAGCGTCCCCGGGGGGCAGTGGCCCGTTCCCCGGCAGCTGCCGAGCCTCCCCCGGGGGGCTGCCTCGCGGCCCAGTCCCGAAGCGGCGTGCTCGTCCCCGGGAGCTTTGTACAGCCCCGTCCCTGCCGCGGCGGCCGGCGCTGCTCCAGGTACCGAAGCGCAGGCACAGCCCAGCGCTGCCGAGCGGCCGGGGAGCGGCGTGGCTGGGCCGCCGCCTTCTTGCGCTTTGTTTCTGCTGTGCTGGCCGCAGAAGTTTTCGGCTGGGGTTAAAGGGGGAGAAAAAAGATACTTATTTGTTAACCTGAGTGGTGTGACACTGGTGCGTGTAGGGCTCTGGGTGAGATTCCCAGCAGCGGGAACAGGAGGAGCGGTGCTGTTTCCTCAGTCGAGATGCGCAGATGGTGAATGTTTGACTGGGAGGGGGACTAGAGCCTTGCCTGTTGTGTTAAAATACTTTGTAACAGCAAAACAGACTTATTTTTCTTACAATGTTTATGAAGTTGTAAGGGCCACCTAACCGGTCAGTTCTGACTTCTGTCATACTTAGAACAATTTTCCATATATCATAAAGACTTAAAGGTTTGTGCTTAATGCTTGGCATTCAGCTGTTACTGGATGGTATAAGGAAAAGATGGCACAAAATTGGATGCAAGTGAATCTTGCTTTAAATATGAATGGAGCTTTTCAATGAGAAAGAGTTGAGGAAAGTGGCCTGTTATGAATTATTTAAATACATTTCCTGGTCTTGTTCTATAAACTGTTTGGCTTTATTCCTGCAGCTGTATTTGTGTTGGAAGACCCCAGCTCCATGGGGGTGCAGTAGGTTTATGGAAGAGATTTGACAGCAGGATTGGGCATTTGTAGTCTACATGCTTATGGTATAGCTGGTCTCATCATTCTATATGTTGGTCTAATTGGACAAATCACTACCTTGACACTGCTTTTATTCTTATTTGGAAATTTTCTTTCTCCAAAATATATTTATTTCGCTCTGTAGGAAATAGTGATGACTGTGCAAATCTTGAAGGGTGAGAATATTAGCTACAACATGGGCTTTTTCTTTAGGGACAAACTAACTTGCCACTAGAGACAACAAAAAGTAAAACCATGCCCCGCTAGCTCAGTGTTTAACTAAGTTAGTTGTTCAGACCAGAGGATTTTTCTATACAGACAAGTAGTAGCTGTTTGCTCTGAGTTCTGGGTAGTCACCTGACACTGTGACTGTATCGTATCAGAGAATTCAAGCGTATTTCAGAGGTCTGTCACTTCCAGCATTTCATATAGACCTGTTTCCTGGGGGGCTGAACACAAATCTTAAAAAAAAAAAAAGGCACCTTCAGTGGAAGGATGCAATTGAATCTCCTCACTTGTTCCTGATGGGTTTTATTTTATGCGTTCTCTGTTCTCATATGGAGATTCCTGTTAACTTCTTCAGAAATGTATTTCAGGCATTAGTTTGACAAATTGTTTACTGGCACAGTAGTGACATACCCCTTCAGCTGGGCTGTTGGAACTGTTTGTGAGGTTGGTCAGTTGGTGAACTGTTTTGGAGCAAGGTTAAAAATAACCAGTAGAAGTTGCTTATACTTAGGCTGCTGGTGGAAAAGGTGTTTATTAAACAGTTCTGACATTAACGTAACCATTGTTAGATAACCCCCATCTGCCTTCATAGCTCTTGAGTTTCTTGGATCAAAGGTAGCCAAAAGCTTAAAATAATACTTTGTTTATATACCCTGTCCCAAGTGCCTTTCTTCTCTCTTTGATGATGATGGCGTGGTTGGTTTGTTTTGGAACTTTTTGAAGATTGTAAGATTTCAGTGCAGGGTGTTTGTCTTCATAATTGTTTATATGGTATGTAAAATAGGGTTGTGGGCCTAACAGGGGATGTATGGGTAATTCTTTGTTTAAGAACTTAAGTGCTCATTCCTTCCTCCCAAGTATTTCTTATTCTGGGAATTTCTCTGTTTTCAGTGTAGAATATATTACTTTACAGTGTCAAATATCCTTGAGTTAGCTTTTGTTGTTGGGTTTTTTTTATGTGCATTATCATGCTTTGCCTATCCACTTCCCCCACCTCTTTTTTTTATTTCTTAGGGTAATATTCCAGATGTATCCCTGAAATCTATGTTGAAAAGAAAGAATAAACTTTTAAGTTTTCCTTTTTAAATAAAATACAAACTTTTGCAGAGATATATTTAAGGTTTCTTTCTGTGCCGGGGTAGATTGTGTTACACTGGTGCAAGAGAATTTGAAATCAAATTTGGCTAGTTTCTTGGTGCTGGAGAAAGCTGAATGAAGTACATAATTCAAAAGAAATGCTGCACGTATAGACAAGTAAATGATTTTATTTTCAATTTTAGCCTATTATTTAATTAGCATTAACTGGTAAAATATAATTTTAGAAATGAGATTTAAGCTGCCAGAATTCTAAGGTTCAGATGAGAGAACCTTTGGGCAAAATTAACCAACAAAACCTAAGCTGGGGTCAATAAAATCAACTTAGGCATTTGCAAATGCAGAACTGGGAAGAACCAGATGTTTGGTTTCTACTTAGTCCCTCTGTTCTGCAAGTGTAACTGCATAAATATGGAATAGTAATGGGCTTATATGTAAGGCTGTTGCTTGATCTCAAAACATATTTGTAAAAGCATGGGAGCATTATTTTCCCCATTTTGCAGATAGGAGACAGAAATGGAGAAATTCAGTTTTTTGTGAAATAATGTAATGGGGTCAGGGCTATGCAGCAGGGATACAGTGGTGTGTATCAATAGCACAGAAGACAAGACAAAACTGGGAAAGAGGAGAATCCAAGTGGTTTTTAGGACTTCTGTGTTCCAGCTAACCATGCAACTGGAAAGATGTATAAATAACGACATCTATCTTTCTTCTTTTATATATATATATAATTTTTTAGAGAGAACATTGTTACACTTTTTTTATAAACATGTTCTTCAGATTTTTTTTATATAGTGGATATATTACTATTTTTTAAAAATGTTTATCTTGCTTTTGTTCATATGGTTCCTATTTGGGTTTCTTCGAGACTTTCTAAAGAAAGGTAGCAGGACGTCTTTTCTCTAGATTTTCTTCTTTGTTGTCAGTACAGTGTGTGACATTCAAATGAACACTTAAGGCAGAGAGAGGTTGTAACAGGTTATGTTTACTGCTTGGACAGAAGCATCCAAGTCTAGAAACAGTTTGGTTTAGCTGCTATTTCTAAACCATGCATTGTAAGAGGTTAACATTGTATTTATACACTGAATGGGAATGGATGTATTCAGAATTGTTGACACTTATGATTCAGGTTTTCAAAGAACACAGGTGGTATTTAACAGCAGCAAATAAAGAGTTTTCTCAATATGAATGAGAAACTTGGTGATTAATATTTGAAATGTTCGATATTTGAGTGAAAAGTTTAACATGTTTCTGTTAGATCAAGTAACATTAAAGCAGAAAAAAGGCAGTTTTCAGTATTTTTATGCTGAAGTCAGATACTACTTCTATAACAAATTATGTCCCCTTTTAACTGAATGTCACAAAATAGTCTAGAATATTAGCTACAGTTCAAACGAAATTTCAGATTAAAAAGCACCTCCCTAAATATCTGGGAATTTTCTTTCAGAAACTTTCAGAACTTTCTTGAACTTTCAGAACATGGCTAATGAAAATGGGGACTACTGTAATATTGTATAGTTTTTCTCCCATTAAAATCTACGTGAGTAGATTGTACCTCTAACCAGAATACACCATAATTGCTGAAAACATCCTTACTGACAGCTCCACAGCATATTAATGTTCTTTTTTCCTCTAGATCCCCCTTTAATGATAGATCTCTTCCTTTTAAATTGTATTTTTCTTCTTTCAACCACTTTTTCCTTTGTTCTGAATGAACACATGACTTTTCTCCTTAGATTTGCTTAAGACAAGCCATCAGGGTTTTATGGGGATGTTATTGTACAGTGTTATGGTTTGCTTAGAGGTTAGCAACCTTTCAAGGCCGTTATGCACGACACTGGTATTCTTTCAGAATGTAGAGATTGAGGTTCCCAGTAAACACTTGCTGATAATTGGGCGACGCTGCTGATTGGAGGTATCTTGTTTTCTTACATGGCAATAGTTCCTGGGTTCCAGTAAGTGAACTTGGCGAGAGCCAGGAGTTGGAGCCAGGGTGGAAAACAAATGCCTGTCTGAAGATGCCACAGCTTCCACCTCCTTGCTCTGAGCTGGCCCTGCCTGTATGCATGCCATTCAAAATCTGCATATGTGCTATCTTTGGATATGGTGCCATAAATTACTAACCCAATCTGTAGTAGTCCGTCAAAACCAGATGGGATAAGTCATTTCTAACTTTGAGGATTCATATAATTTTTGGTGTTTAAAAAAAAAAAAAAAAGGATCCGGGAATGCTGATTAGTTACTGTTTGTTCTCATCATTCCCTGCTTCCCTTCCCCCTCCTCCCATCCCACACACACATCCTTTGGTTTTTCTGGTTTTCTCTTGCTGTTTCTTCATCTCTTTTCTGTGTTATCACCCATCTTGCCTTTTCTCATATTGGACAAGCCAACAACTACAGAATAAGTCTTTCAGCCATGAACAATCCGCACAGTAGAAACAGCAACCATCACAGCAGTTGACCCAGTACATCATGCACATCTGCTTTGTAGTTTATTACTTCTCTATTGTCAGTAAGTTGTAGTCAAATATGCACCTTGAGTGAGCTCTGGATTAGAGGCTATGGCATGATGTTTCATCACAGTTAGATGAAAATACTGGTAATGTTAATTTTGTATTTTGAAGATTTCTGATACAGAATGTAAGGCCAAAACATATAAAGTGATATAAATGTGTTACCATGTGTTAGATATGTATATGGTAGTTCTCGATGCATGGTCTTCTGCTTCTTCCATGGCAGTGACCATGTAAAGCATTTCATATATTTGACTATTTCTCTTTGCTTTTGCTCTTTGCTTTCTGTTGTGTTCATTTTGGATGAAATACTGCTAAAATTTTAGATGAATGGATTGAGATAATATTGCCTCTATCTCAGGCTGTATTCTACTTAAGCTACTTCTGGAGTTAAATGTAAGATTTTTACATTCTTCTACAAAGAAAAATTCCGTAGTGACCTACAGTATTTTGATGTAAATCCTTTTCACTATATACCAGTGTTCTTGCTCTTTTCCCCTCTCCCCAAATGCTTCACCTGAGACTTGAAATGTCTGCTGTCTTGGCTTTGGTATGCTCCCAGAAGAGATGTCAGGGAGTTTCAGGCTGGGTTGAGCGGTAGCCCAACTCCCCCCGTCTTATGATCCTCCTCCCCCTCTTGAAGTGTGTGTTAGGAATGTCACCTTCACAGTGCACAGGCAGATTGGATGCTTCCTGGCTGCCTTAGTTTGCTGCGCGGGCATGGGGTGGGCATCCTGTGCCTTCAGTTACTCATGCTTTTCCTCAGCAACACTCAATTTTATTCTGAATGTAGAATTTGTTCGTTCTCTGCAGTTCCTGTGGGCAGTGCAGAAGGGGGTGAGAGGCCACTGCGACTCAGCCCAGGCTGTTGCTGCCACCAGGACATTCTGTATAGTTTCTGTTATGGTATTATACTGGGAGAGATAGGCCAAGAGTGCTGGATGAAGATGGGAAAGCTGTAGTAGCAGGCTGTCTACAGGCTGCAGTTTGTGTAACCTGTGTTAGTTCGGAGTTATTCAGCAGGCTCGTCCATTCCAACAGAAATGTGAAGCTGTTCAGAATTATCAACTTCAGCAGTCAGAGAAGTGCTTTTTCCTGAGGTGTCTAATGACATCCTCAAATGAGCTGAGGAAAGATTATCCACTGGGGCTATGGAAGAAGTTTCAGTAATCTTTACTGTGTCCTAATATAGTCGGTAGAGAGTTGTAACATATTTAACTGGCATATATATTACACATATATACATATGTGCATGTGTGTATATACACTATTTCTGTTAAGTCTGGCAGCATGTCTTCAAACAAGTAACGTATTTTCTAGCATACAGGATGCAGACACTCCCCCTCCCCACACAAAGTTAACTTAAATGAGTCAGAGTGTAGTCACTTCTGCTTCTTGTCTCATTTAAGGGCCGGATGTATACAGTGGTATTAATAGGCAATTTTCTGCTGGTATGTTTAATTTTGTTATTTTTGTTTCTCAGGATGTGATCTTCATGGTGAGCTGGTGGGAAATTGAGTTGTAAATCACCCCAATGGATGCGGACAGTGATGTTGCATTGGACATTTTAATCACAAATGTAGTGTGTGTTTTTAGAACAAGATGTCATTTAAACTTGAGGAAGATCGCATTAGAAGGAGCAAATGTGATATACAAGCGTGATGTTGGGGTAAGAGATCCAACATACCTCAAATACCTGTTTTTACAAATGTTTCTTAAGCTAGGCATCAATATCTCTGTAGGGTGGATAAAGAAAAGCATAGTTTTATTTCTGTATTTCTGTCTTGACAGGCATTTAGTCTGTCATACACTAAATGCACATTAAGGGGAGTGGGTAAATACTGTCTCAGAAGACTGTAGCTAGTGAGGTGAATATTGGGAATAAGGTATGTGTTGAGACCTCTTACACCTCAGAGTCCATTTTGCCTCTCAAAATTTGATGGTTTTGTCAAGAAAATATATCCTGATAAGGAGTCAGTAATGTGGGAGTCACTGTAATAAAAAATTAGCGCAATGCTCATGGCTTGCAGCTTTTTATTCAGAAGAAAATACCTTCATTTAATCAATTTTGTGAACACTGAATCACTAGCTGCGATATTCCATGCTTATTTTGATCTTCTTGGGAGCTAGGTTTTTTTTAATTACTGAAAGAGATGAAGGAACAATTCAAGGCTATCAAAAAGAAAGAATTAGTGTAACAGTCAGCTTGTCTATAGCAGTTGATTTTTTTTTTCCCCCAGTATGAAACTAACTACCACTAATTCCCAATATTACACTTCTATTTCTCTTTTTAGAAAGTATTAATGAAGCTTAGGAAACCTAGGATTACGGCCACAATTTGGTCCTCAGGAAAAGTTATTTGCACAGGAGCCACAAGGTGAGTTCGTGAAGATTCTTTCTCTAGCTCTAAGTTCTTGTGTATTTTAAAATACAATGTTGTAAATTAAGATGGCAAGAGGCAGTATTTGCCACTATTAAGATTCACTCACACTGTATCACACACAGATCTTTGCCAAGCTGTGTATCTGGGAGGAAGTTTTCTCTGTGAAGTGGCTATTTCAGTCTGAGTTGAAATCTTAAGCAACATTAGCTCAGCCTTATGGGAGAGAAACAGAGAAGACTACTTTATGAAGAAAATCCTAGAGATTTCGTTTGAGAGCTCTTCAAGATTTCTGTGCTTTTAGCCAGAACTTGAAACTTGGGAAGGAATGACCTTTTTTGAGGGATATCTCTTGTTCTTTCACAAAAACCCACCTGAATTTGATCAAGTTGTGCGATGTTGAGGGAGTGGAAAGAAGCAAAAGCAGACTATCAGCTCGGGTACATCTGAGACTCACTAAACTCAACAGCTCAATTCCTTTAAGATATGTTTGTATTGTGGAGTAAGGATAAGGTACAACAGTAATTTTGCATACTTTCTGTATGGGAGATGATTGTTCAGTATGTTAAATCCAGGCTACCCGTGATCGTATTTGTATTGTAAGGGTATTTAGTATAATCTAATACATCTCCCACTTCAGGTGGAGCCAAGTGCCAAGATATGCTTTAAATGGGGCATAAAGGACTCCCATTTGAATATCTAGATAGTTAAAATGTAGCATGTACAGTAGGATAAAATGAAGACTGTTCATGTGATCACGGTTCATGTACTACATGATACAACTGTTCATTTTGTAGTCTAAGGTAGCTATTGTGGTATGTGTGCACTCAGATATATGCTTCATTTCTTTTAATGCTAGATTCTTTTCTTTCTCTATAGTGAAGAAGAAGCTAAATTTGGTGCCAGACGATTAGCTCGTAGTCTACAGAAACTAGGTTTTCAGGTAATTCTAATGAAAAAGAGCTTGTATGACTCAAGCAATGCTGGTAGACCACTTTTCAGAAAGAAACAAAAATGAGGGAATGTAACAATTTAGCAGTGAACATGTTTTCACTTTGTTGTGACCTGACAGACTTCCCACTCCTGTTGTGACCCAATGATAGACTTCCTGCCCACTACTCAGAGTGGGGAATCTGGTTCACCAGTTATGGGCCTGAGTGGTACAAACAAACACTAGGACTCACAGTGTGATTAATATGATTACTTTAATAAACACCATAAACCAGTGCTCACAAGCAAACCACTACCACTCAATATAATGGAGGCAGTGATCATATGTTGATCACCCTTGATAGTATTATAATAAGCAACACACAGAAAGGTAGGAAAAATAGACTACAGAGTTGATTAAAACATCATAGTAAGCTACAAGTGGAAGAAAGTAAATAAGACATATGACCTGCTCAGGGAAGGCAGTGTGATGATGGTAGGGAATCTCAGGCCAGCTGAGGGGGAGTTCCATCAAGCGCGCTCTGAGTCAAGATTTTATACCCTTGCAGTCATGTAGGCTTTTTGTATGGATAATTTTGATAAGCAAGCCTTTTTTATCAACTTAGACACAACATGAGGTACTACAACACTGGATGTGTGCTCCCCCTGAGCTGGTAGACTGTTTTTATCTCTGGGGTTTGTTCCCTTTGAGGCGGAGGGTGCAAGCAAGGCAGTGTTATCACATATGCACACTAGAGATCAAGAGCCTCAGAAAGGAGAAACTACCCAGCTTACATCCGATCGCGCTGCTCTGTTATGGCTTCAATGGCAATTTCCCTTCTTCAGTACACTTCTTGTTTTTTCCAAACATCAGCCTGAACCTCACATACTGGGATGCCCTTTTTGTGTCAGCATACATTTTCCAGATGCTGGTTAAAGACAAGCAGTTTTATTTTGTGGATTTCAGTTCCATTTGGTGCCCTAGAGTAATGCTTCTTCACTGGCTAATGAACAACAAAATTTGTTTAATAGATTAACCACTCACAGATGGAATAGATAGAATTGGATAGAATTTACAATATCTTGAAAGATTTATTTGGAGGGAGTGCTGAAGAATATAAGCCTGTCATTTGAACATAATTTTCCCTCATTTCTGATGGAATAACAGATATGAGCTCATCTTGTTAAGGGCAGATTTGAGGTTCTTTAATTGGAAGAGGGGAGAAAAAGCACTTCTGTGCTGTCAGGTTGCACAGCAGGAAATAAGCCAAATAAAATACTTGTGACGTGACACCCTTCTGTTTTCTGGGTTTGGGTTAACGTTACCAGTCAAAAACACCACTTGCATTTCATAGCAATGAAACAACAAAGTGAATGGCTTAAAATGACACATTTTAATAATCTAAAACTTCCTGGTAGTCAGTTGCGCTGTTTACCCACAGACAATTAGACACAGTGGCTGTCCTTTGGCAGAGAGAGGCTCCCTTTGATTGTAGTACATAAAGGCAGTGGTGACAGACGATGTCAGTAATGCTGCATCAGACCCAAGCAGAAGTTAGACACGCTTACTGTTACAAATGCATACATTAGACCCAGCCTCTTAAAGTTGGAATGGAACATTAAATTAGTGAGGTGAACAGTGCTTCCAGGGGGAATGCACCAAGTTTTATAAGCAATTTTAAGTGCAGTGTATTTTCAAGATTAAATCGATAGTTGACTTTTTATAAGGATAAGTTGTTTCTACTGGCAAGTCCTTCTAAAAAGTATTGATTGAGGAACGGGCATTTTAAGCTTAGGCAACCTTGGTAAATGAACAAAAGTTTCTTCAGTGATGCTGGCAACACTGACTTCTCAGCAGTGCATTTGTTTGTTTAGGAATTGTCTGTTGACTATTTTATTGTCATCTAGAATGGCTGTGGTAAAAAATAACTGAAAGCCAGTAGTTTGAGCTGGGTTTTGGAAAGTAACAGAGTAGACGAACAGCTTGCCATACTGGCCAATGGAGATTTGAAACAAAGCCATTTTCACTTTTATTCATATGCTTCGCTTTAATAAAAATGGTGTATAATGACAAGGCATTAAAGAAGCTTTCAGGTTGTGTAAGATTTTTGTAACAATTAATTTTAAGCTTTTTCTCTGTTTATTTTGGTGTTCAATGAGCTGCTTAATTTAGTTGATTTTCAGTTTGGAGGTGTTTAGTACAGCAATGTGAGTCGTTTCTGTGTCTCATTCTTAAACTGTATTATAACCATATAATACAACTGTGAAGTACCTAGTTCAATGGTTACCGTACCATAGAAGGATAAAGCAAGAGATTGAGTCCATTAAGCATTGTTTAGATTCCTATAAGAAATGCATCAGTCAGAAGGGGTTTTTTTTGAAATCTCATCAAAATATTCTGATTAGTATTCTTCTAAATTTATTTTTGCTACCCATATATCTGCCTTGCTGGAAACTGAATTTCTAATATCTCTTTTCCTCTCTTTTGAAAAGGTTATTTTCACAGATTTTAAAGTTGTGAATGTTTTAGCAGTGTGTAACATGCCCTTTGAGATCAGATTGCCAGAATTTACGAAGAATAACAGACCTCATGCGAGGTACGGTGGGATTTTTAAAGAATTGTTGTCTTTGTATGCTTCTTAAGCTTTTCTTTTCCAGTTTTAGATCTATCTTTTTTACCTTTTATTTTGTTTTCTAGTTATGAACCAGAACTTCATCCTGCCGTGTGTTACAGAATAAAAACTCTCAGAGCTACCTTACAGATTTTTTCCACAGGCAGTATCACAGTTACAGGTATTTTGATGTCAAAAATAAATACTTAACTTGTTGGGAATATTTAACTTCAGGGCTAGTAGGTTTAGGAAAGGAAGACATTTAAAACAGTCAGAAGATACATTGAAGGCATTTTGTTTCCCAGTGCTAGCATCTAGTTTGTTTTTTAGTGGAAGAGCCAGAAGAGTTGTAGAGGAAGTGTTACTATTGGTAGGCTCAAAAATTACTTTGATTGAATGTATGTAGTCTATTTTTTTTATAAAACCAGAATTGAGATAGGACTAGAGAATGCAGGTATTATTTGCCTAAATATTTTAATTTTCTTCCTTTTTTTCATCTTCATAGTGTTGTGAACTACACTGCACGTAGCATTAACATCCCTTTCATAAATACTTGCTTCCAAACTGGAGATTTATGGAAATGTATAGGATAGGATAGCATTTTGTCATAACTGAAGTTGACCAATACTTGCAGTTCTTGAGACTTGTGTTCTCTTCTGTTAAAGCTCAACTGAGAGAGAACCACCACCTGAATCACAGGCATCAGTGATTTTTCCGATCTAATCAGAGATGTCATTGTCCTGGGTCTTGGAGACGCCATGCTATGTTTTTTCCTCTTTTGCTAATTTTTATTTTCCATTTTTTGTTATGTTTGCTTGTGAGGTGTCCACCACAGGTTTCCAAATGCGAGAAGCCAGGTTTTTGAGAGCATACTTGTTAAAATGACACAGAACTAAAACCATCACTTTATATCACATAAGCGGGAATTGTCTTGCAGTTGTTAGAGCTCAGCTACTGATTCTGAAGTTGGGTAGGGATTTTTACTTCCAGATCTTCCTTAATTAACAAATACCTAGGTTTTATGGGGAACATTTTTCACAAAATATCAGAAGTGTTTTTTAAAGAAGACAAACTCCATGTTTGGTAATCTGAAAATATAGGGCTAAAAAGGATTTCAAGATAACAGTAAATGTTCTGAACAGAGCAACTGGTCTAGCCAAAACTGGAAACTAAATTTAAAATACGTAAGAAGCTTGAGCATCACTGTAGTAATAAAAGGCTTTCAGTGTGTCTTGCCATCCTCCTAACAAGATTTAGCCTTCCTGTAAGATTATTATTACTCTGTAAAGGGGACAAAATCACTTTCATATTTACAGAATTGCTCATTCTAATATTAAGGCAAATATGGTAAACATCAAAGTTTTACTTCCTTCTGATCTACTTGTTAGAGTGAGTTTGAAATATCTCAGTTGGGTTTTAAGGCTTCTGTTTTGCCTAGGCCTGCCTTCTAGGGGAAAAAATGTGCACGGTCTTACCCTTCTTGTTCTAAAAATGTTTTAAATTACTTTTCAGCCTTGCTGTACTCCCTCTCAAGTGCATTCAGATGAGCTTCCTTTTGACCATTCATGTTTCTGTAGTCATAGTATTTGTCATGCCACTAACTCTTGAGATACATAATTAGAAATGCTATTAAAAAAAACAGGAACGTGGGTTTTTTAATGGAACAAGTATAAAAATATTTAAGAGTTACATTAAAAAAAGAAAAGAAAAAGAAATTATATGTAATAAGTAGTATTAATTTTTCCTCTAAAATGAGTGATGAGAGGGTTGTTTTGGGATTTCATTTTGGTTTGGTGGGGTTTTTTTTCCTTCTCTTACCCTCCCTGCAATGACGATCCAGTTTTTACATGTCTTAAAACCTAGAGAGTAGCTTTTTTTTTTTTTTTACAAGAACTGTTTGCCTACTCCTGCAGCCACTTTCTGATGGCTTCCTCTATAAATTGCATTTCTATAATAGCAAACAAATTTAAGGAAGGTGCAGTATCTGCCCAGAAGGCAGGTAACCATTCACCAGGCTTGTTTTAGGTGAGTGCTTAACTTGAGAAGTTTGAAAATACAGAAAGAATCCTATTCCATTCCATTTTCTTTCTGACTGAGCATGTAAATTTAGACAATATTTCCATAATTACTTAGATAAGTAAGTTCTGACTTGTTATTCATGATTTTGGGGAACCATTTTGAACAGTTCTCAATACTTGGAAGAAACTTTTGAAGTCTAAAACGAGGTTAAAAAACCCTGAGTTCACAATCATCAAAGCACATGAGAAATTGCTGATTTCATTCATCAGCATCACCAGACTTCTGTCCAGAATGGATTTCTTCTGGCTGTTACTGCTTGCTTATTTGCAGTTGTAATTGTTCATTGCATTATGATCTAGTACTGTTGGAAAGCATCACTAGCTCATTTTTCTTCTTTCCCCAAATGCTCATAGATCATGATAGTTAATCTTCATATGCTTCATCCTGAGACAGTAACCATTTCCTGGCTTGCAGGTTTTGACCTGAGATCAGTGGTGGGGCTGTTTGCAAAATCCAGGAAGTAATAGACCATAATTTTCAAATATAAACTTGCTTGAAACATGCGTGGGTTAAATCCAGTATTATGTAGTGGTAGTTTTTGTTGGTAGTTTTTTAAAACAAGAGATAAAAGTGGCTAGGCTTGGAGTAATACAAATTCCTAGAAGACTAGCATAAGTAAAATAATTTCTTTTGCCTTTGCTGCCTTCTCTGGGCTGCTTAAGCCAGTAAATCAAAAAAGCTATTACAAAATTAAATGACAGTATTATTTGTAGTCCAGCCATTGACCATTGTAGAACATCTTGCAGATTTCATGTGAGACTCTCTTCTAAGTGAAAGCGGTCAGAGGAACACCACATTAAATTGGGAGAAATGAGGGAGAAATTATTGTTGACTATAAGGTTGTGGTAATTAAAAATATCAAGGCTATTTTACAGATATTATGATTGTTTTAATTTCTGATTCCCTGACTTTTCTCTCCCTACTGCTTTGTTGTTTTTTTTTAAATATGTCTCAGGGCCAAACGTAAAGGCTGTTGCCAGTGCTGTGGAACAGATTTACCCATTCGTGTTTGAAAGCAGGAAATAAATTTTATAAATCACCACTTGATGGTTAGGTTCCCTAACCAAGCACCTTTAAAGACTGCTGCACATTGGACTAAAAGCAAAAAGGAAAACTGGACCAACCATAGCAGGGGAATACAGACTCTTTTACTTGCTCGTGGCCACAGTATAAACTCCAGTTCTTTTGGATTTTACTCTTAACAGTGCTGTATTGTAAAAACGGAAGTTTACAAGATATGAAATTGCTGCTTTTAAAAAGACATTCTATTTATTTTTGCAGTAATTTCTGTGTATTCATAAGCAAAGCTGTCACGATGTGCACTACCTTTAAAACATAATTTTTTTTTTTTTTTTTTAGTTTGAGCTTGTGTTTTATTTGTGAATAGTCTTTTACATTTTTGTATGCTGAATATTGGGCACCAAAGAAGCTGTAAAAGTTACCTTTTTCACCTGATGAATGTGCACAAATAAAAGTTTGGAAAATATTTCTCTTCATACCTGTTCTGTTATATTCCTTTCCCTTTTTCTATTACAGTTAAAATTGTATAGTTGCAAATTAATTTGAAACAATGTAAGAATAGTCTTTTGCTGATACCTTCTGTTTCTATTTGTAGTATGTGTAAAACATTGTGCGTGGGTTAGATTGAAATCTATAGTAGTTACGTATGTTTATCCGAGGATGAAATTTGGTTTGTTCCCTTAATTACATGCCAGACTTCAAGTATTTTCTTGCTGTTACATGAAGAAAAGACATTTCTAAATATAAAGTTCTACAGCAAGTGTTTTCCTGTAGATGATGGGGAAATCTTATCAACTAAAGAAGCTACTGTAGAAATACCAACTGCCTTGTCCAGCGACTGGATGCAAAAGGAGAAAAATTACTATGTGAGCTTCGATTTTCAGGAAAGTTGTGTTGTGCTTCAACTCAAGAAGATGGTATGGTCACGCTAATCCAGCCCCAGGCTATTGCTGAATGATTAACACAGACCTTTTCTACACTCTTCTTACTGTATAACATTTTCATGACAGGAGCTGCCAACAAGCAATGAAGCTTGATTCTGGCATGTATTGTTATTGGTGTTAATCTTGGACTTGGAAGCCAGTAGATGTTTCTCTCAATAAGTGCACATTTGAAGCAGAAGAGAGGTGAATGCTTAAAAGTAACTGCAAATGCTACTTTTTAAAAAGACACAATAAATATGTATAAATGTATGTATGTCTTTTTTCCCTATCTCACTGAAGAGAAATGTAACACTGCTGTTGTGTGCTGCAGGTAATATACAGTCTTGGTGCTACAAATAGAAAACCATGAGCTGTTATTGTACCAGAAGTCACAGCTGTGAAAGAAAGGTGGAAGAACATCCTGAAGAAGTAAATACCTAGCATAATGTATTTAATCTGGCTGAGGGGATGGTATAGAAATGGGGGCCGTCTGTAGTGACTTCATGCAGAAATTATGGAAGGGAAGGAATAGCATGGGAAATGCTCAACCAAACCCCTCAGAACAAAAAGAAAGAAGCAATAATTTGCTTTAAGTGATATATTCGTAAAAGCCCTTTTAAGCTCAGTGTAGGCAGGAAAGAGAGGACTTGTAACTGTGAAATTACTAAGCTGAGTCCAGCAGTCATGGAGTTCGTGATAAAGAGCAGGGAAGGAGATGCTTGCTATATGCAAGCTTTCCAGTTTGCATAGAAGATAATATGGACTCCAGCACTCCTGACACTAATGAGGATTTTGTGAAAACTTATAGGGAACAATGACCAAACCACCATTAGGGAACACTAGTGTATTACTACAATTTAAAAAAGAAAAAGCAGAAGGTATTGTAACAATGAACAACATTATAATGGGTTTTCCAGGACCGAAGTGTAGTCCTTAGCTGACAGATGAGGATTTGGCCATTATAACTATAGTAGCTGTCTTAAATTAGGCTTGCCTCTTTTTCTTTTGATCAAATTGCAAAGCACTTGACTGCTACCAGTGAAATTCTGGTACTTTTATGAAGCATATGTGTCTCCTAAATTTATCTATGGAGAAAGAGGAAAGTTTTGCTTTTTTGTTAACACTGTCATGCAGTATGAAATCTGCCTGTTAGAACAAAAATGGAAGGTAATAATAGGCTGCAATGTGCTAAAATGGGAACTGTTCCTTTTGAAGTGCGGCTTAGACCCATGCTAGTGGTTTGAGGCCTTTGTAACAATCCATAAGGGAGCCAAAAAGCACGCTACTAAACTTGTGGGGTAGTACTGAGAATAATAGCAAGTAAAAGATCCCTTGAAATGTGTGCTTACCTATGCTTCTAGCTCCAACGGAGCCTCAAACTGTTTATGACAAATATGCTTTAAAACCTGTGATGATGAAGGGCACTGGGCAGTGCGCTTACACTCGGGGATATCGTGCTATTTCCAATCGCTGCTTTAAATCAGCAGGTCCTCACCTCAGTCTGCAGTAAGTCTTGCTGCTGCTTATTTCTCCATGTGTACATACACACCCCCCTTCCCCTTCTTCACAAGTTGGTCTTTATTTCCTTTGCCATATCGTGCTGCCTCCCCCTAGGCTCTCGCTATTGACTCCTGCAGTCGTACTGTGGGCCCTAGGGCAGACAGCATGGCCCAGCATGCTAGCTCTGGCCTCCAGTGTAAGCAGTGGTGCTTTGGATTAAACTTACCTGTCAGTCAATCAGCTCTTCCTTAATGGCCATGTTTTATAGAGCACTGTTCATCTGTCCCTGGATTCTCCAGGTGGATCCCATTCAAAACTCCACATGGTGCTCAGCTGTGGCACTAGCAGCACCATAAAAAGTTTATTTCACATTCCTTAGAAGGGTTGGTTCTATTTATACAACCTGCTAAGGGCTCCTTTTTGCAGCAGAATGATAACTCTGACTCATGCTAGCTTGTGAGTTGTCATAGCCACTACATCTTTTTCTGCAGTTTCTAGCTTCATTTTATCATTCTTTCACTTGCAGTTAGCGTTACCAGAGAAATTTGCACTTGGGCTTTCAGAATCGTATCCTGCTTTTTTCAGACCCTTCCCCCAAATTTGCAAAGCTCTGAATTCCAGCCCAGTCCCTCCCAGTTTAGTATTGCCTGCACATTTAGTCAACATATTCGGTTCTGTAATCCAGTCCATTAATGAAGATACTGAAAAATTTCAGATCTGGGACACTTTTTTTTTTTTTGGTAGAATGCTTCAGAGAGTCAAGGATGTGATTTGTAGGATATGTCACTTT
Organism: Falco rusticolus; assembly: GCF_015220075.1. Classification (NCBI taxonomy): domain Eukaryota; kingdom Metazoa; phylum Chordata; class Aves; order Falconiformes; family Falconidae; genus Falco; species Falco rusticolus. The sequence continues at coordinate 37,068,936 of NC_051192.1, forward strand.
TATATCTTGTATTTTCATAGTTGGATGACGTTGTGACTGCCAGTTCTGTGTCATCAGATGTGCAGGCTTTGTTATAAAAGACCAGTGCAATTTGGGCCACATATATAGGGCTATGTAGGGCTAAGTCTGTAGGGCTACAATTAGGACTATAGCTATAATGATTTAAAAAGCCCTTGTCTACAGCAACCTTTTGGAGGTATCTGAAGCTATTAGGGTCTCAGCAGTTACACCAGAGGTGGGACTATGCCTTCTTCAGAAAGATGGTATTTTTACTTACTTGTTCCTGCACTAAGTAGGTTGCATGGGAAAGTTTAGAAGAGCTTGCTGTGAACCAAAAACCTGTAAGGCGGGGAGACAATTTCCATGGTATTTTCTGAGTTAAATTTATTTTTGTAAGAACAGTCATAAAATTTATTACAGCAGAGGTTTGTTTGGGAAGCTGCAATGCTGAGAAAAATTTCGCAGAAGCTCCTTTCACTAAATGTGATGTAATAGAAATTGTAAACTGGTATGGGCTTGGATTGCATGTGCAAAGGTCTGCTATCCAGAGGCAACTTATCAGAAACAGTACCAACCAGAGCAAATGGGGATGCTATTGGAAATGCGGGTAACCCACTACCTGGTAAAGTCACAGATCAGGAAATGGATGAATTTCCTGCAACAGTCTTACTAAAAATACATTTGACTTAGTCTCAGGCACTCCTTAGTATAAGAATGATGTTGATAAACTAACAGCATATTTGGAAGGCTGCCCAGAGTCACATTCGTATTTCTTGTTATGAAGCTGATTTACTAGAAAACATGATACTGATAACCATCCTCCAGCATAAACATGATGCAGATGGAGAGATTTCAGTAGACATGAATGCTAAAACAATGAGGAAGGTACTAACATGCAGAAACCCAGAAAATGGTGGGTTCAGACTCTGTTTTTTTGACAAGATAATTTTACAAGTATTCAGAACTGATAGTGTAATTTGTAGGTTTTATAAAAAGAAAATATCACTTGTGAACTAAGAAAAAAGCTTTATAGTACTAGCAGGTCCAGCCTGCAGCCCATTGGTGGCACTTGAGAAGTTCTTCTGGATCCTTTGCTTTCCTTCAGCAAATGCTTGCCAGGCTTGACACATACCCATTAGGCAACACATGGCACTGACCATGTGTCCCATATTTTATTATTCTTGCCATTTGAGTAATAGAATGTGTTGTTTTCTCTAACAAGAAGGCACTGATATTTTTCAAAACCATTCTTTGCAAAAAAAAAAAAAAAAGAAAAAGAAAAAGAAATTCAGGCTGTGTATCACTACATGAGGCAATCCCAAAAGTGCAAATATCAGGATGCTGAACAGAGCATTCCAAATAAAAAAAAAATAAAACCCAGTATATATAAAAAAAAAATCCTGTATTCCTCACACAAGCATGAAAATGTAAGGTAATTCAGCCTTCTATGCATGAAATATCTATGCTGAAAAATTTCATGTGCCCCTTTTCCCCCAGCTGCTGGGGTCAATCTCTGACTTCACCTCTCCTTGCATTTTGTGTGCCCACCTCATCCATGGCTTCTCTCCCACTGTTCCAAATCCCGCTCCAGCTCTCCCCATTTCACACTGCTATGTTAGCTTTTACATGGCTGAGCTCTAATGCAGTTTGCATCTTCTTTCTGACTTTGCAAAAGTTACAGGAATACTCTTACCTTTGCCAGTTCTTGCTGCTGCAGTGCAGAGTAAACTCACTGCTCAGGTCAGGGAAACAAGGAGGCTTTGCTATGGGCTGTCTCCCATGCAGGGGCAAAGGATCCTCTTCTAGCCTCCTGTGGTCGATACTGGAACTGTAGACCTCAAACAAAATCTAAGCAGATATCCCAAAGTTTTCCATGTCTGTGGAAGCACCCGAGATCCAGGGTGGAATTTTAGCTTGGGATGGGAACCTGCCAATTCCCCATAGGGAATAAGAGCAAAAGGCTGTCAAGTTTACTGCTTCTGATGGGGCCTTCAGTCTGAGTCACCCACATCTCGGGTGCACAGCCCCACTGTCCGTGTGTCCTGGGTGTGCTTGGTTGCTTATTATGTCAAAAGGGCTCGCATGGACCCTTATGAGAAGATTTTACTTAATCTTTGGTACATTGTGTACACCAAAACCCACATCTTGCTGAGCCTTATGCATACCATCTTATGCATCCCTGAAAGCAGCCCAGTCTCACTGGCACCCATGAGGTTATTTTGAGGACTGCTGGCTCTAGGATCAGGACAGAACAAATAAGGCAGCCGTAAGCTGAGCAGCTAGCCAGTGGCCTAGCAATTCTGAGTTCCGCTTGGTTTAGATGACATGGGATCTGCACGGTCATGGTTAAAAATCCTGCATTATGATAACTATTTAACCTGACCTTTATAACAAAAGTCCATCAGGGTTTTGGTATTGATTCCCTTAAGTCTCACAATGCAGGAAAGCTGTGGTGTGGATTTGGCCAGTAGGTTCCCACCCTGAGGTAGCTGAATTTCCAGTAACTTCTGGCAAATCATGCCCTTGGCTTCAATAGTTTATTTTCAGGTTTTGAACACGTGCTCACTGTCTGAATAGATGTGCTCCTACAAATTTACGATGTCAGTATCTATTTAGAAGTGTGACCATGTGAGAATCTGATCAGAACTGGTCCGCTCTTCTCAGAAGTAAAACTTTAGCTAGATCGGTGAGTCACTGTTCCTTCAGTGCAGGACACTGTCAGGTGGTTTTAGTGATATGAGGCAGCAAATAAAGTGGGATCATGTGCTTAGTTTGAAGCAGTTATCTGCAGTCCAGCTGACAGTGTCAGTCTTGCTTCCTCAATTAAATGCTGGAAGAGCTGCTGTTGTGTGGCTGCTGAGACAGCCAGCATGTTTTTAAAGCATGTTTTTTTTTTCTTTAAACAAAGAGCCATTTATTTGTCTGCTAATAAATATTTATCTACTGATCATTCTAACAAAATCTATTAACCTTCTAAGAAAAAATTACTTGTGTTCTCTTATGGGAGCCATATAAATAACCCGTTGTAGAGGCTTGTTGAGTATCAGGATACACTTGCTAAGCAATAAACAAGAATTTGACGTAGTTTATTATTTGCAGTGATTATGGTTTCCTAACTCCCTTTGTGCTGCCCTGTACCACACAATTTTTGCTTTCTGAATCCAAAAGTCAAAGTCTAGTGTGCCCCATGTTGAGAAATAAAATTATTTTGGCATCAACTCTAGTACTTGCAGCTTCCAACTTTTCTGGGACAAAGAAATCCTATCTCCTCTTCTGTTAGGTCACATTAAATCAAGCATAATTGATTATGGAAATTCCACCCCTACCCCCAAACAATTTGACTAGGTTTTCTGGGGCGTAGTGCCTTTTCCTATGTCACTGAATCCTGGCCCTCCTGGGAAACTGTGTGTAAAGCTCCTCTTACAAGCTGAACATGCTCTGTGTTCTAAATAATTAAGTTTTGATAAACAAGATCCTTTTCCAAGTATTATTAAGCTGAAACCTAAATTAATTAGTAAACAGTTCATACCCAGCTGTTCTGCACTACCATTATCCTTTACACTCTAGAGTTGTCCATTTTTTCTCTCCATAGCGTTGTCTTCCCTAAGGTACTGCCCTAGTTGTTAACCCTTTTCAGTCCCTTCTTTGCTAGACTAAACCGACCTGTCTTTGGTGGGCTCCTCCTGTGAGACCCTTCTTTCTCCTTGGCATCTCAGTTGTTCCTTGGACCTCTGCCAGACTGAACTCTTGTGGAATATGGATAACTAGAATTGTGCACAATATTCCAATTTCCATTCACCTCCTGTCTGTAAGAGGTGGGTAACCTCTGGGGCGATGAGGGATGGTGGTTTGAAACAGAGAGAGCCTAGCCTTCCAGTCAGTTATAAACTACAACAATCTTTAATGTTGGCTGTAAACTGCCACTGAAAGACATTCTACTAAGAAATGAAAAAGAGAATATCTCGTGTATAATAAAGATACCATGTGTCCCATCAGAGTGTGAGCATCACTGAACTTTTTTTCCTTTTTATCAGTCTTTTGGTGAAGGCTGCTCTGATTGCCCCGGGCCTAGTAGAGCTGCTCTTTCTCTCTCTTGGCAAGTTCCACCGGCACCAGCTTCTCTCTGCGCTGGCTCATCCAGCACAAGGGGGTCTTCGCGTATTTCCTGGAGAAGCAAAAAGCCCCGCAGCGGTTTGCCATGGCAGACAGTGCGTGCGCCTGCCGCTACGGGCCCGGGGCCCCGGCGGGACAACTGTGCCCGGCCTGAGGGCGGGGGCGGCCCCGCCGCGCCCTCCTCCAGCCGCGCCCGCCGCCCGCTCCTCCCCGGGCTGCCCGCCCTGCTCCTCCGGCTGCTCCGGGCCGGCTCCCCCGCTCCGCCTCGGCTGTGGCTGCCCGCCCTGCTCCTCCGGCTGCCCCGGGCCGGCTCCCCCGCTCCGCCTCGGCTGTGGCTGCCCGCCCTGCTCCTCCGGCTGCTCCGGGCCGGCTCCCCCGCTCCGCCTCGGCTTGGCTCCCCGCCGCCACCTCCGGCAGCCCCGGGCCGGCCCCCCCGCTCCGGCCCGGCCTGGTGCCGGTCTGTGGAGAGGCGGGAGCAGAGGGCGCGGGGGGCAGTGCGGGCCGGGCCAGAGGCGCGTTTCTCGGCCAGTGAAGCAGGGACAGGCCGGGGCTCCGGGCAGCTCAGTTAGCTCCGGGCTTTCTGCACTGGGGTAATCGCTCATCATTAGCCCCTAAACAACCTCTTCCGAGCCTGGCCGAGTTGCAGCATATCCTTTAGAAAAAAAAACAACTCCCTGGTAATCTAAAAAGCCCAAATACAGCATGACCCACTTCACAGGGCTGTTCACACGTTAATAACTTCCACTGTCAAAAAGTTACGTGTCTCATTTTCAGCTTGAATATTTCTACCTGTACCTTCAAGCCTCCCTCTCTGGGTGTCACCGGCCTTGCCGAGGGGCAGCGGGCTGCCAGCAGCCCTGTCACACCTGGCCGTGGGGACGCTGGCCTGTACCAGCCTGCTACCAGCTGTGACAAGGCCTGCCTCTCACCCCAGGCCCTCAGCCTCACAAAAATGTCCGCTAAATTGTTTCCTCTGACATTTCTTTATCCTTTTAATCATTATGCTGGTAACTTCTGAGGTTAATCCAAAAGAGCAAGTAGCTGCTGTAGAGCAGCTCTTTGAACAGATCAGGAGGGTGCTGCATTTTAAAAACCAGGGCTGCTTAGCTTTTTCTGTATTTTTTTTATAGCTAAAAACAACTGAAAAGAATGGGAGCAGCGGCAAATTGATAATAAAAATTGCAAGTTGATTTATGGTCAACAACACCTGCATTTGGAGATTGTAAATAAACAGCATGTGTACCAGCAGGCCCTTTAATTCTGTTCTCTGAATTGATGAGCTGCTTTCATTTGAATGTATGTAATTCCAAGGGCCACTCTACTTCTGAGGGATAAGAAAAAACAGAATCAAAAGACACAAAAAATATCAGTATGAGTCATACTAAAGGAGGAGGCACATAGCATTCACATCACCAACATTCTCCCTGTTGTTGCTCTTCTACCCTTTCTATGTGGTGAGCTGGGGTCACAAAACTCATGCTGGAAGAACCTTTTTTGGGTATTAGCTCATAGAGTTTACAGAGCTACAGGACTCAGTAAATGCACAAAAAAATGCTCATCTAGAAGAGGTATCAAAACCCACATGGAGCCTTGAAGTATCTGAGATAGGGCCTTGCTCCTTCCCTTTTTCTGCATGCAAGCCAAGACGCGCAGCCCTAAATTTAAGAACACAGTTGCCCTCCTCTCTGGGAACACCAGTCAGCAAAAGTGCTGGGGAGCCAGGCCCAGCTGCAGGTGTTCCTCACAGGTGCACCTCACAGGTGCTAGAAACCAACATCCCTTTAGGGCCAGTCCTTCAGCACCACTAAAATGTTTCCTTGGCCACTGAGATCAACATGTGTGAGCTCTAAACTTGCATCTGTTTTTCCAGAAAAAAACCCACAAAGTTTCCTGTTTTTTAGCATGTGGCATTGAAAGGCTTTGTCCTGCTGGTACCTAGGGGATGCAAGCACACACTCAGTACTTACTGTTTAGCTAGTTCCATAGATATCTGTTCCAAAGAGCATCCTTTTGTCTCTGGTATAAATACAATAACAAAAGCCAGGGATGCTAGGCTCATTATTGTGTAAATGAAGCACACCCAGGACAAGCCAATGAGCTCTACAAAGGAAGAAAACATGTCTTTTTTAATTTTAAAATATTACAATTTTTTTTTTCTGATGCTGTTTTTTTAATAGGATACAGCCTCTAATGCACAGGAGAAGTTAGAAAGAAGCTAGGCTGTTATTCTTAGCTCACTTATTTGTGCCTGTCCATAATTTGAAAAATAAGAGTGGTTTAGCTTTTTCTCATACTACTTATGAAAGAAAATTGATGACCCCATATTGACCCATTTAGCATGAGCCTGTTGATTTATTTTGCTTGGGTCACTCTGGATGAAAATCATGAGTAGCCATTGTTACTGGTTTGTGCAAAGGCACTGGGGGTCATGAGTACCTCAAATCTCTGCCCCTGTCTGGTTTTGTTGCACATTCTTTCATGGAGCAAACCCAAGCATTTTTCACACTGTTGCAGTTGTCTCCAGCTAATCCTCCCCACCTGTTATCTCCTAGCATTTCCACTGCAAGTCATGGGTCCTGCACCAGAAAGGGATCTAAGTTTGAACTCCTAATGGGGCCAGTCAATAACTGGTGGTTTGCTGAGCTTACAGTCCAGGGGCCAGCAGGTCCTCAGCCTGAGGGATGCACTCTGCGATCCCTGGGAAGCAGACCACATACAAACCCAACAGGCTGCTGCAGCCCCTTTAGCCCCTTTCACTGCTAAAACAAAACCTGACAGTTGAGACATCTGTTTGTTGTGTTGTAAGCTAAAAATTGCAGCTGAAGCTGCTAATCCAGACATTATCTTCTGCATCAGATACCTACGTGCAGGTACTGCTGGCCACCGTGACCTCCACATGTATTCATCTGAAGACAGAATTTCCAATCCCACCCTTCTGCTGCAGGCTAGGAATGCCTATTTGCTTGTAGTTACAGTTCCATAAATCCAGATCAGATCCAGCTAAACCAATGGAGTTACTGCAGCTTTACATTCATTGAAACTGAGACAAGCATTATGGCCAACAAGTAATGCTGCATGATAGGAGGGGACCTTCAGGTGGAACAGTTGATGCTGAGGACCTGAGGTCTGCACTATCTGGTTTTGGGGACATATCCTTAGGAATAGCTCTGATCTGATCCAAGGACTGAGCAAGTGTTGGCAGCTGGAGTGCATTCACTGTACGTTTTCTGGGTTGGTTTTGTCCAAAAGCTTACGTAGTTCAGAAGTGCAGTTCTGTAATGCAAACCTAAGTGTGGTGTACGGGGGAAACTGGGTGATTTGCTTCTGAAGAGGATTCTTCATCTACTTGAACTGCTAGTGTGGACACAATGAGTTTGACCTGGCATATGTTTTCCTAGTTTTAATCAAATAGTACTTGGGTGGTTTTTTTCTCTCTTTCTCTTTTTCTTCTTCTTCTTTTTTTTTTTTTTTAAGAAAAGAAAACGCCATGTGAAACCCATTTTAGTCACAGATCACACTCATTTTCAAATCCGTCTCAAAATGCATCATGCATCTAACAGGATGAAAACCACCTCAGCTTTTTGTGGACTGGTTGCCTGCCTCCAGTGGAGAGTAATATAAAAAGAGACCTGGAATTTCTGTTCCCTTACATATTTTGATTTTCAGCACGTTTTCCCCAGAGTAAGACTGCAAACTAAAATTTTAAAAACTTCATATGAAATAAAATTAGAAAAAAATCAATTTGCCAATCAATGAATTTTGACATCAACATTTAACCTTTTCCCTTATTTATCATCACATTACAAGTTACTATATGGTAGTCTGCTTTCTCGCATTAAAACATGAAAAATTTTCATCCTACAAAGACACCTTTTTCTAAAGGAAATTTTTCAAAGCCAGACATTCCTGTGAAAAGGAATGATTTCAATGGTATTGTTTTTAAAAATGTTTGGTCAGAAAAGCTGTGGTCTGATATAGAGCAGAACTTCCACTGACCTTAGAAGATGCAGTACTAAATCCTAAATACTATGAATTTTCAACTTACTAAGGCAATGGTGTTTGTAAGAGCTGGGGTTCCCAGCCTATGGAGTTGATGTGCAAGGTGCTTTGATAGCCAGCACCGTGAGGCTGTAATTACTAGCAGAAATTTAGAAAGATGTGGTGGGAACAATGGGGTTACGCTAACAAACAGCACCTAAATGGAGATCAGAACTTGGCACCTGGGCCATCGCAGCTGTAATTTTGGTGATGTTGCTTGTATAGGAAAGATTCATTTTGCCCACTATGACAATATCAACTTGGAAGGACACAGAAATCTTACCAGTTACAGTCAAAAATGTCAAGGAGATGAGGAGATTTATACCCCAGTTCATGCTAGAAGTCAAAGCCATGGCTCGTCCTCTGATCCCACCAGGGAAAATTTCACTCAGGACCAGCCAGGACACTGAAATAGAAGAGAAAAAAAAAAGAAAAAGATTATGTCTTTGAAAGAGTGGCTTTCCTTCCTGTAAATTTAGGTCAACCATGAATTCAAGTGAGGCCACCAGGAAGAATAAGGTGATTTTCAGGGATTTCAGCTTTGTGTGGGCCCAAGCCCCAGAGGACCATCCATGCTCTGCAAGCAGCGTGCAAGCAGTCAGAATCACCCTGGGGCATCATCCCTGCTCAGTGCCAGAGCGAGTGGCGGGGGGCACCAGGGCAGCACCAGTGCTCATGGAGCTGGGGAAGTGAGCTCTGGCTGCGCATCTGTGTGTGAGAGGGACCTCTGACTAAAGAGCTCTCAAGTGACATAATGCTAATGGAAGTGGAGCAACAAACCAAAGCAATCTTCAGCCTCAAAGCGGCACTGTGTGTTTATGCCACCTTATAAATCAACTTGCTGCACTGAAGCAGGTTTGCTATTCCAGCTCTCCACTCCTTATAAATGAGATTGCTGAGGTATAAATGAAGAGAAAGGGCCTGATTTTTGACTCCTTCATACCACACCGCACTACAGTGATCTAAATGCTAGTCTGCTAGCCCACAAAACCCAATTCAGATGTGAAGAGCTGGCTGTGTAACCGCCTTGATAGCAAGAGAAAAAAAAAAAGAAAGGGGAAAAAAAAAAAAAGGGCACCACATTTCTGTACCATTCCTGGTTATTAGAAAACCAAAAAGAAAAAAAAAAAAAAGAAAAAAAGAAAACCTCCACCCTCCTTTTGTTCATAAGCAAGATGCATTAGCAAGAGGCTGCTGTGTGGAGAGGTTATGGTTTGGCATTCAACCAGCACAAGAGCAAAGAGGTACACACGGATCAACTGTGTCTTCAGATCCTCGGAGACTGCCATTATAAATTGGTTCTCTGTGATGGTGTTTCTTCAAAATGATAGATGAGCGTTTCCTCAGGACACTTGCACTGGGCAGTCTGAAAGTTACATTTTAAAAATGGTCTCCTGTACATGTGAGTGTGTGTCATGCTGCACTATTGCTTTGGATGCTTGTAGGATTCGTGTGTGACAGTATTGGTAAAGCAGAAAAATAAAATAAAATAAAAAAGTTCTGTGGAAGGAGACTAGAAAGGACCAACAGAAAGGGAAAAAAGAATCCCTGAGCCTTGAGTCGACAGAGCATATTTGACCAACCTCTAGATTTATTTGTAACACAGATTTGAATTCCATATTTTCTGGAGCTGGCTCAGCTTTTTTTCTTTTTTCTTTTTTTTTTTCTTTCTTTTTTTAAGGAATAATATAAAGAGCTTCACTCCCACAGTGGGAGTGACCTGACAGAGTGGTGATTTTATTCTGGAGAATCAAGACCATACTGCATAATGGCCTAACACTGTTACACATACTCAAGTGGCACACAGTCATAACACAGCTGCCGCGTCTAACAGCAGCCGTAGAGAGGCTTTTTGTCTTTTTTTTCTGACTTGGATCACAGCAAAGTTTAATGTACTCACCACTGACAAGACAAATGTTGCTCTAAAGAAATGGCATGTCATGTGGGGTGTCTCCACTTGAGGGGGGAACAAAGAAAACTGGCTTCTCAAGCAGATGTTTTTCCCTGCTGGGCCAGCTAGCCCTGTGCCTGAGCAAAACCAGGCCCTGGCAATGCATGGGCATCTTATGATTGTATTTTGCTCCTCCTCAGCATCAAGGCTGTTGAAACCAGTATCACTAGTCACAGCTGATACAACATGTCACAACAGGGAGCGCTAGCTGAAATGCAAAGCAGCAAGAGGCCAAGGAGCCCTTTGGATCAATGTGTGCACAGCCCTTGGAGTTCATCTCCATAGGATGGCCTGGTGCCGGCAGCCCAGCTTGGCTGGAAAAATGATTGTACACTGTGACCGGCAAAGGGGATATTCATAGTCACATTAGGCAGGATTTAAATAAAGTTTGAAAGAATTCAAATATGCTTTCAGCCGGGCATAAACCAACCTCCAGGAATAAACTTTTTCTTTGGGTACTTTGAGCTGTATTTGCTTCTTCTAGAATCTTCTTGTAGTCAAGCAACTTGTAGTGGCTACTCAGAGAGGCACTGAGCAACGAGCATCAAGCCTTACCAAGCTGGAGGAGCCCTGAGCTAGATAAGCTTTGGCAGCGTTACAGGCACTGGGCTGAAATGCCCATACAGGGCATTCTGCCAAAGACAGACTGGCCCTTTCAGGCTACAATTTGTCTGGAGGTTTGAAGCATACTGTTTTCCTGTTGAGAAACCAAAATACTTGAGGATCTGCATCAGCTGCAATACTGTTTAGCTGCTCTTATTTCAACCAGTTATTTAGTTCAGACAGATCCCACCAATGCAGCAGATCTGCTCTTCATATCTGCTAATGGTAGCTGCTTCCTCTGGCATGGCCCTGACCTCTGCTTAGCTGGAGAGGAGTGGATAGGCTTATTCCCCAAGAAGAAAGTGCAGTTGTAGAAATCTGACACTTATTACAATCTGTTTATCCCTCACCCCAAGCTGAGGCAGTGATAACGATCAATTCTTTGCTTTTAGCACCTCTCTGGGATTGGTTTTACTATTTGTACCTTGGCCAAAAAGCAGCAGCTGTTGTAGGTACAGCATGGATGTGGCTTTCTCTTGGGGAGCCTGGAAGTAGGTTTGGGCTCCCACTCATAATGACTGCTGCTACCTTGTGCGTCGTGTGCATGCAGTGCTGCAGAGATTTAACCCGCCTGTCCTCAAAGTCACTGCAAAGTCATCCACACGTCTATGTGTTCTGCCTTCACCAGCCTAAGCAGTAGCACTTTACAGGGCAAATCAGCTTATCCATGAAAAGAGAGACCAAATACCGGCCCCCACTGCCTGCCCCCCCCACCCCCCCCCACCCCCCCCAGCTCCATCTGCTGTGCAATCTTAGCATTATTTCAAAAGGATGCTGTGATAGTAACCACGTTGCACACACTCAATAGCTTTCACTGTCTGCTTTGGCTACCCTTGGCTGCTGTTTGTGGAACAGATGGGTAAAGAGCTGGGGCTCTCCATGTCAAGTGTGGGTCAGAGATGGGGCTAAGGGCTCAGCCTGAATCTCTCTGTTAGATTCAACAACTGCAGGATTTGTTCATGCAGTGGCTGCAGGTAATGACTCACCTTTGCTGACCTGCAGTGTGTTGTATGTTGACAGCAGTTAAGAAAAATTTTACAGTTGAATGGTCTTTTGTTACGGTTCAATCTAGAGAAAAGAACACCCACTGCAAATGCAGAAGAAAATATTGCATTGGTTCAAAAACTTAAATGTTTCATTAAATATCACAGAAACTTGATTCCTTGCCCAAGTAGGAAGAGTGGAGGATTCAGGTGTACAAACAATCCCTTGACCAGGATGGTGACATTCATCTCTAAACAAAGTCACAGGCTGTAAAGGCAGAAAACAGAATAATAATGGAAGAGTTCAGCTGCTGCCATTAAAGCTGAATAAATTGCATAATGGAGTACAGTGCTGGGGCTAAATTTTAGATACCATAGATGATGGCTTCTTTTAGCACTTTGCCTGATATTTAATGAGAGGGAAAAAAAGAAAATCTTGCTTCAGTGCTAGCATGAGTAGTTCAAGATACAACTGTCACAAAGATACTTCTATTTGTTATTTCAAATTCAGTATTCTTGTAGAAATGAAAGAGCCGAGAGCCTATCACATTTTGCTTCAAAAGGAGAACAATACTAGAATAAACCTGCTTTCTATAAAGTAATTAAAAGGAAAATTAGAACAAATGCTTCAGCAGTGTTATGGAGAATGCTTACATTACCTGATTAGAGGCTTAAAATACACATACAACCGGATAAAATAAAAAATGAATAGCTCAGCACAGATAAACAACTGAATGAAGAAAGCTGTTAGAAAGAGAAATGTACCTTCCATAAAGGTGTACACTGTGTCCAAACAAAGAAAATACAATATAATTGCTGAAAAGTTACTTGCAGTCCCATCATCAGGCAGCCAAGTATTTTGCGAGTCTGCTAGCTGAGAGGGTGAGAGACCAGAGACGGAAGAGGTGACACATGCCAGCACTGAAGAAAACGTTCCATGGGGGTGCAGGAAGGGGACACCTTGGCAGGCTTCTGTACTACGCTGCTGGCTGGAGCTAGGATAATCTCAGTTGGAATAAGGAAAGGAAGGTATTTATAGTGTCTTGAGGAAGAGCTGTCAAGTTTTTGCTGAGGAAAGCCATGTCTATTTGAAAGAGTTAAGGAACATGGGGATCAAAATGAATGAGCCACTGTGCTTTTCAGTTTCCAAGAGCTCTGGTGAAATGTCATGGGATACAAGAGAAGATATCCATGTAGATCAGTAACTGTTTATAAAAAGAAACAAAGGACAAGGCCAGTTTTAACAGTGGAAGGAGATTACTAGATCTGCTCAATATATTTCCATATCTCTCAGGAAAGGGAGGTGAATGCACGAGCAAAACTAATTGATGGTACAAATTATTCAGAGTAATAAGAATGAAGAAGGATCATAAACACAACAGGATCTCAAAATATTGAGTACTTTGAAAAAAATGAACCATAAAATTTCTTACCACACATGCAAAGCAACATGTAGGGAGAAAACAAGCCACCAGTACCCACCTCAGCATGCCAGCACTGCTCAGGGCAGGAGTGCTAGAGCCTCCGTGGGCAGTTTGGGGACAGCATCAGCTCCTGCGAGGCAGAGGTCATGGGTGCAAACAGGCTTGGCAATTATTAGGAAGGGAACACTGTAATGTGCCAGTGAGAATGCTGTGCCTCTGTATTTGCCAACTTGCATGCAAATTTGGTCAACTCAGAACTACATGAGTCATGGAGAAAGGTGTGCAATGGGCGCTGCAAAGAGCAATTAAACAAACAGGGATTCTTCAGCGTAGACAACATAGAGCAGAGGGAAACAGTTGAAGTGGAGACAAACAGAGGAGAGGTTTTCAGTACATTTTTAGACACAAACTAAGAGAATCCAAGTGAAGTTATTAGCAACAACAGTTAGGCAAAGTGGGAAGATGTGCTTTTTCAGACAATGCATTTCAACTATGGAACTCACTTTCACAAGATACTTCAAATGTGAAAAACATTAGTGGGTTAAAATGATTAAAGGTTGGATGTTAAAACATTATTTCTCTGTATGTGTGGAAAAAGATCCATCAAGAACTATTGTTCACAATAGTAAAAATAAATCCCTGACATTTTTCGTGAAGTTTTCTAAACTACAGATAGGCAGAAGAACACACTGTGCCTGCTGCATGGGCCTTTTCTTATGTATTTCCCCCCAGCATCTGCTCCTGGCTGTTGTTGGAGGCAGGGTAACAGATTGATTGAGTGATCCTTTTGTTTGAGCCAACATGGCCAACTTAATGAGCTTGATATTTGGGCCATATGCAAAGAAATGTCTCAGACCCTCCTGTGATTTCTTCCTTACTTCCTTACTTTACAGCTATGCAGTAAATAAAAAATAATTTAAAAAAAACCCAAACAAACAGATTTACATCAGAGAAGCAGAAAAATCTGACAATATCTGAGAAATACTGGGAGCCTGAGGGTACTCAACATTCAAGTGAGGTACATGAATGACAATTGTCCTTGTTTTGACCTTATTCCTGCCAGGCAGCAGAAGCAAATTGGAAGCTGCTCAGCAGCTCTTATTAATGAAATATTAGATTCCCTTGGTATTCATTTGCTGCTTAGCATTTTTTTCTTTCCTGTACCTGTATTGTGTGAGATCAAGTTCTTTATGGTGAGATTTAGAAAGCAGCTGTTACAATACTTGAAAGAATTCAAGTTTCTGAGGTATAAACTCTGGAAAGAGATTAAGTGGACTTACAGCTTAGTAGGGAAGTAGGCAGAAGTATGTAAGACTTTGAAAGGAAGGACTGGGTTATTAGCAACACAAGGTCCAAGGGAAGATAAGGAAGGGATTATCCCACCAGTAATGCAGGCAGACCATCTAAGAACATGTAAAAAATGATCAACACTGGGGACGGATTCAAGTAAGCCACTGAGAAGCTGCCATGAGAGGAGGGAAGTCAAAGGACATGGCTAATACCTGGCTTTGCCAAGATCAGAATTTTTTCCAGACTTATGAAACCCCACAGATTTTTGATTTACCTGGTTTCTGGCTCTGCTGAGTATTAACACAAATAGCCAGATAGCAAACTACTTCTCACAAAAGGCCAGCTTCAGCGCTGGTTTGCCTTGTTTTCAAAGGTAACGCTGCAGGGGAGGGCACAAGCCTTCGTGGTGTGCATGGTGTGTACCTGTGAGGGCACACAGCTCTGGGGCAGAGCTGGGATTTGAGGTAGGGGGACCCACTGCTGTAACCTGCACTGTCCCAGCACCCACGCAATGCAACTCCTGCGAAGGCTTTTGCAGCAGCCCCAATGAAGGAGATTTGAGGGGCTGGAAAAAGTGAGGGATGCTTAAACTGGAAAGGAGAGAGGGTGAGAGGGGGTTTATCCTTTTCCAAAGCAGGTAAAAGAGGTATGATGCATGAAATGTGGCCTGAAACTCTGCCCATGGTTTTGTGCAAGAAGCCAAAGCAGATGATCATGACTGGCATTAAAAATCGGTGACTCTGCTTAATGACAGCTATTTGTCTCTCTGGCTCTGCCCCATAACATGAGACTGAAGTGGCTGCTCAAAATTAATAACTAGCAAATATGGAGCTGATGAGCAGCTATATTGCTCTGGAGAGCGTGTATGCTGCCAGCCTGCTAAGGGTCAAGTCTGACTTTGTGTGGACACATTAAAAGGAGTGAAATTGCTCTGTTGCTGAGAGGGGAGTCATGAGAAGCCTCAGCTAATCTCATGCCTCTGGCTGCATCCTGATCTCTGGGGGGCAAAGCAATACGTACCTCATTCTATGGCTTCCGAGGTGCTTCTCTCTGAGCAGCTTTATGACTACTGGTTGCAAGATACCTGATACCATTGATGATCCAAAAGGAGCAAATCTTAAATTCTTTTTCTTTTCTTCTGGTGCTCTACATTTCTGTTTCTAATGGTTAATCCCTTAGGCTGACTCCTTGAAGTAACATATGTTGGGACCAGTGGGATTTAATCCTTTTATCTCTTAAACTGTATCAGACTATATAAAAATTTTTGTCCAGTGTTTGTACTGTTTGCATCACTATCTAACAGACAGGCTGAACACTCACGTGCTTTTTTAAGGAACCTTGCAGTGGAACACGGAAATCACCCTTCACTCATGCCTGCTCCAATTTACATTAGAGCAGCAGAAGGGTTTGGGGGGAAAAGACCGTGAGACCTGTGCATTATGTCCTTCCCCTGTTTTCTGGGCCACTTGAGAAGGAAGGCAGTGAGATGTACTTCACCTATGATTTTCCCCAGCCTTCCTTCCTCCCCTAACCTTCTCACCATTGTGAGCCTGCATTTTAACTCTTTTTTTTTTTTTTTTTTTTTTTTTAACTATTGGAATTTTCATCTCCATGAACTTGAAAAAAATTTAATGTCTGGTATGCGTTTTCCTGTTTCATGCAAGCTATTCAATATATTCTTAAAGCTATTTTCAGTAATCTTCAATTACCATCCATTTTCAACTTGAAAGAATAGTCACAAACCAGAAGAGCTTTCTTATAGACAGTGATTCCCCTCTGAAGGATTACTGGGCAAGAAGTGATAGATGTATAAAGATCTAGGAATGGTAGAATTGTCTTAGTTAATGTGATTTGTGGCCCATCTTACCCAATAACACTGCTCAGCAGCAAATATATTAGTAGGATATGTCATAGCTTTACTGTAGGCAGGTATGTAATAGTCTGTACCTCTTTTCAGGTCCCTTAATAGAAGCTGATTTGAGCTGATGTATGAGATGACAATTCTGCTTGCAACTGGATTTCACAGCCACTGTCTCTCTCGTCCTTTGTTATGTAGACACTCAAACTGTCCCATCAAGGTAGAACAACAAGCAGAGTATGCAGAAAGGAAAAAAAGAGAGAAAAAGAAAAAGGAAAACAAGCTTTCAAGGGAGAAGGTGCTTACTATAATAAACCACATACTGCCATCCAAAAAAAGGCCTTTTAATCAAAACCTGAAATGTGTATTCCTGTTTGAAGGTGTTTATTTGTTCAGAATATTGAATCTGGGATAATCCTCTGAGGCATTTGCAGAGGAATGACTGCAGAAGCCAAAGGCTCTAATTCATGGAGAAGTTGTGCCTGTATTAGTTCAGATTATCACATATTTCATTTCTAAAAAGTATGGAGAGGAGAAATTATCCAGCTGGGTGGGGCAAATAAACCTGTTTTTCTAGTAACTCTAGTAAATTTCCAAGGGCTAATGTTCGTCCTTGAGGGGGTGCACAACAGAGGAGTGCAGGACACTGCAGTTGGGGGCAATTTAAGTCTTTGTTCTTTCAAAATAGAGACTTGTGCCTATGCTTTACAAAACTGCCAGTGGAAGGGATAAGCACCCTTTTACAATAGTGACTTATTTAGTGAGAGGCCTGCAGTGATCTGTTTCGTTAAGTCCCTCACTGGTCACTGCTGCTCATGTTTTGCTTTGGTTGCTGCTGGAGGGAGGCAGCCAGGAGGAAGGTGTGAAGGCTCTGGGTCTGTTTGCCACAAAACATCTTTTAGTTCTCCTTTCATAAGAGTTTTCTGTGCTTAGGGTTGCTTTTCAAAGGCCATAGAAGCTTGTTGCCTTCCTGTGCCCCCTTTCCTTTGAGAAAACCTACCTGGCTTTCCTCCCAGAGCTCAATGTGACATAGAAACTCAGATGCCATGGGGAGAAACAGTCTCCTGACTTCATACACTGACTTACCATCCAGCCACACTCTCTGCAGTTTGGCTGTAGTTTACACCTTTCTCAGCAGCGGCGATAAGTGATGTGATTGCACATTTTTACCTTTTTGGCATAATTATTTTCTCATACTTTATAATGCATGTTTTAGTGTGATGATCTTTATGAGTGAAATAAAATACTGTCTTTGCACTTAAAGCTCTACTGACAGTCTAGTTTTTGTACAAAGCTGGGCAAAGATCAGTTTGCCTGTAAAAAATTCCTCCCAGCCCTCTCTGCCAAAGGAAACGGGATTTTGTAGTACTTGACATAAGCCCCATAAACTTTTTCACAGATTTCAGTATCACAATGATCTTCTCTCCTAGAACATGGTCAAGGAAATGAATGTAAAATCTTTCATTGTCTTTAATATGATTATCAAAGGCCATTGTTATTTACTGAATGCTTAAATAGAACACTCGACCTACAAAGTAAGAAGGGCAAATTTGGCTAATGATAGGCAGCCTTGATTATTGTATGAAAGCTGGCTGGAGATGGTATGCTAGACTCACTTGACAATGCACCACTTTACAGAAGATAATGTCCCTGTGGAACAATAGAACATTGTTAGGCCCAATTACTAGTTAGAATCACAGCAAAACTCGTTCTCTAGATTTTTTTATAAAGTGGGTCTGGAGGTAAAATGTTCCATTTTGGCCAGTGGCTACTAACTAAGCTGAGTAGAACTTCA
This sequence comes from Falco rusticolus, assembly GCF_015220075.1. Taxonomy (NCBI): domain Eukaryota; kingdom Metazoa; phylum Chordata; class Aves; order Falconiformes; family Falconidae; genus Falco; species Falco rusticolus. The sequence goes on from NC_051192.1 coordinate 37,086,991, forward strand.
AAAAAATGCCTAATTTTAAACACAGGAGATCATTTCTCTTAAGCAGTGCCTTTGTGTCAGTAGATCCATTAACATAAAACTATCAGTATACATATATTTATATAATGCAGGATATTGACTCAAATAGCTGTTTAAATGGAGCACAGTATGGCAAGACACAGACACCTTTTCTGGGCAGTCCTTGGAGGGCCAAATTTTGTGCTCAGCAACAGCAGATTGAACCACCATCATAGCAGAGACACAGAAATATCAGCTGGGGCATGGTGTTGTCACTCCCTCTTTTCACAGTACCTCTTTTAGAAAGCAAAGCCCTTGGCCTGATCTGCCAAGACTTCCCCTCATTCGCATACTTAAAACTACGAACAGGAACACAGATGTCAGTGAAAATGATGTCCCAGATTGTGCACCTCAGTATAGTTTAAGTTCAGCCTCGGGGCTGAACAAGGCTATTCTGCTCTTTGCAAAACAGAGTCCTAAAATAATTAAGGAGAAGCTCCCACTGACATTGCCATGTGTCATTACTGCAAAAGCATTTTTTTTCTTATTATGACCTTTTTAACACCTATAAAAGCCTCCCAAACTTGTAGGTTCTATCAAGTTAGACAAGATTAACATATTTGGCTGGTATTTTAGAGAACACCTCCTGCAATTTTAAATACTGTAATTCAGTGTCCAGCTATCCAAAAATACCTTAAATTGGTTTGCACTTCACTACTACCAATCAGCCTGTGAAAAGGCAAACCAATACCTTTGTTAGCTGACATGTTAACAAGGGGCTTCAGATAAACCTTGTCTGGGACAAGGAAATAGGGAGAAGCAGGCAATTCACAATCCTTGCTTTATTTTTCAATTTGACATGCCTTGTCTTTCTACTGCAGCGTGGTGGTACAGACACAGTGTGAAATAAAGGCCACATGAGGTACCATTTGAATAGCACAGGAATAATGAACTAAGATACTAGGAGTGTCATATTCAAACCACATGGATGCATGCATTAAAAGATGATTCAGTACAAATGAACAGTGCTAGGAATCTTGTCATAAAATAAAGGATCCAAGATCATTTTTTAATTAACTGAAACAGGACTTTCTGTACTGATCCTCAGTGAAACATGCACATTTCCAAGGTTTATTATCCTGGTTCAGATCCAACAAAGCATTTAAGCACTTGCTAGTTTTTGAGCACTTGATTTAATCCCCACCACTACCTCCTTTTCCAGAGTAAACCACAAAACAATGTAAAACTGATGCTGCTCATTTCTGTGAAATTTAAGGCCAGGCCACAGCTGCTCTGCAAAACGTAGAAATTAAAAAATAAAACATTGCAAACAAATGCTGTGCAAGGCAATGCTGAGCATGAATGCCTGCTAACATCAAATTCAAGTGCACTATAAATTAATACAATAACCATGTTATGTAAAAGCCTGAAATATTGCTCCAACATCAAAGTAATTGAAGTGAACTCTAGACAGCCCTATCTTTTACCAGTGTTTTCCAAGCTAGCACAAGGCCATAGAGCTGACAGTATTTCAAAACACAGGAACAAACAAGTAAATCCATGGAGGGTCAGAAATTCCAAACTAATAGTTTTCTTTCCCACAAGGTTTACCGATTTCTGGTAGAGCATTTGGTGGCCAAGTTTAAGTCCAAGAGCATTTTGGGGCAGAGCAAAAGCAGTCCTATGCAATCTGGATCATAAGGGTGACAAGAGACATGACCTCTGTGATTTGAGTCCCTGGGCTGTTCAGTGTCGTATGTGAAAGCAGCTGTTTTGCAGTTTGTTACAGATGCATTTAGTGACTGAGGTGAAAGACACATAAATGGTTCTGCATTTAACTGTGCTAATGAATCATGCTTTAACTCAGGTAGCAAGTTCATCTAAGAATCACAGGAGCAAAGTCAAGAAGACTAAATTTGTCTCCATTGTAATTCTCTGGGCTTTAGGGGAGTGTTACAGCTTTTAATTTTGGCTTGCTTAATCCAATAAAATACATAAAGAAAGACCACCACAGACCAGATAAGATTACCTAAGGACAGTGATGGATAGAAAGAGGGACTTACTTCCTTCCTTACCTCCATGGATTTCAATTTCCATGTGAACCCTGGAGCTTTCTTCCACCCCCCTTGATCCTTCTTGCCTGATCCTTCTTCCATCTTCCCCAGTGTCCCCAACATGGGTTTAAACCTGCATTTAAATGACTTCAAGAACTCACAATAAGATGTAAACAAAGTGAGGGAGTTTTTGCATGGGGATAGAATAGAATAGAAACTAGAAACAGACATCTCTTCCTCCCAAAGTAGTCTTTCATCAGTAAAAATATGCTCCTAAGATTTGTCCTCACTAGAAGTTTGCCTTCATTGACTTTCCTGTGTGGGTTTTGCTCCTCAGAGGGCTGATGGCCCACACAGCTCTTGCAGCAGAGAGATGGTGCACTGCAGCAGGGCTTTCTCGACAGCCTAGTCACTGCTCCTTCTTGGGAGGACCCAGGCTGGGGTGCACGAATCTGCAATTCCAGGTTCCTTATATGGAACAAATTTAATCAGTGTGAAACTAAGTAACCCAAGGGGGTTTGGTGGCCTGCCGCCCTTCCCTGTGCTAGGATCATATGGGTGCTTAAACCTGGGGCTCAAGCATCCAGGTTAAAGCTGAATGGAAAGCAGAGACAAAAAAGTCTTTACCAACAGGTAACTCAGAAGGGAAGTAGTTTCATTTATGGGAAGACATAACCTGGCTGTAAGACCAGGTTTCCCGATGAAGAAAGTAACTGTAGTGACCACAAGGTTATTAACCTGTGTGGAGACAGGTGGGGATTTCTCCGTCCCTCTCTTGTGCCTGCCCCAACAGCTTTGAATCTGCCTGCTAACATCAGTCAGGCAGTTGTACGTGCCTCTGCACCCACACACTGAGAGCAGGGAGACGTGAGGGGTCCCCAGATGCAGATGGCAATGGAGGGCATAATATCCCAGTCTGAGAAGGCTTCCTATGGGGGCTTAATTCCACTATTTAACAGGTTTTAATCAATATCAACTGGAAGTCTTACAAGAACCCACTCAGGGGAGCTGTGCTTCGATGGGACTGTAACAGCTATGTGGAAAAGTGGGGTTTGCCATGAGTTCTAAATAACTCCTGCAAGACCCCGTTATGCACTTATTTATCAATCACAAATATATTAAAAATATTTTTTAGATTTTATGTCTGTGTGGGTGGGTATGTGTGGTATTTTTGTGCCAAGCCCTGAAACTCAGAAGACATTTCTCCAGCTGCAGATGCTGATCTGCTTTGGGTGTGTTGTGGCCACAGCTGTGGGTGTACCACGTGGGCTCTGAGCACTTGGGGCTGGGGAATCCCTGTGGCTCCAAGAAGTCCCCTGGAAGAGGAGCATGTGATAGCTTTCAAGAGAAGAGCTCTGAGAGTTTGGTCCTTGGTTTTGGAGAGCCACACAATGCTGGCAGCTTCTCTAGGACATGAAGAACATCTTCAGTCCCAGATAGGCAGAGACATAAATACCTTTGGACTTTATGCATCTAAATGGTTTTGAGGATGATTCATGTCATGAAACATTCCCTTGGTGCCACTTGTAGGTGCGTTTGTTGATATACATCCCTGAAATCAGCAGACCTGATATGATTTGCACCAGCAGATTATCCAAAGCTCACTGGCCAACTGCCTAAACACTTTTGCAGTTATACAGAAACGTGTTTAAAGGAGGAGAAAGAGATCTTTTGTACAAGGCACCAGTACCATACATGCAGTCCAAATGCACACATTCAACAATAAAAGTTGTTCTCAATATTCTCTCAATAATAAATATTCTCTCAATAAAAGTGCTCCCCACTCCACAGCAAAATATCCCTGTGATGTGCATGGATTCCCTTGAACAGCACTACCACGATATAAGGAGGTACTACCCAAGCCTTGCTTTGCTCACTTGCTTTTTGTTTCCTAGAACAAATTCAGACTGGGAAAACATATGCTGTGTTGGGTGCAGACTGAGTTTGCATTACTTGTTTCTCAGACTAGGACTTGTTGGAGCGCCTCTGATTTTGTTGGACAAAAGAGGATTGGCTGCAGACCACGCTGCATCCCTGTATTACTGTGTATGGTGCTACTGTCTCCTTCGGCTACTTATTGGTGAGATCACTCAGTGAGAGAGACCCCCCTCACTTACGGGATATATAGGAAAATATGGAGGGAAGTTGTCCCTATTTAGTCTTTGATCCTAAATGGTGCAAAAGGAGATGGTCAGGGCAGAGAAGCAGATCTTTGGTAACGGGTGCCGCCTGACACCTGAATCTGAATTTTGTTCGTCAGGTCCGCCAATAAAGCAGCAGGGCTCTGGGCACCCACTCCGTTTCAGAAGGGCTAGAGCTGCCCTGCAGTTGCCCTATCAAGAGAACTCTCTTGCACATGCTCCATCCAACACCAAGAGCCCCACATTCACAGCCTTATTTTGAAAAATGTCTGACACTCCACAAGTCTGGCTTTCCTGGTCCCTGCATCTCAACATACCGTAATACACAACAGTGATGAGTGAAGGAGGTGACACCTCTTTATAAGAAAGGACCACTATTTTTTGCCCCTCAGGTTGTTTGAACAGAGCATCTGGCAAATGAGATGCTCTGCAACTATTTTGGTTAACTCTGTGTCATTTAGTAGGTAGGTGGTCATGCGTGGTCACGGCCCTGACTACAATGTCTCTGTGTGTCCTTCATATTAAATCGATTTCCAGGGACACATTGAGCTTTTACCTTGGATGACAAATTGGTGATCTACCTCCACACTGCACTCATCTCATTAGCCTGCACTCACTGCTCCCTGTGCAAGGCATAGCAGCATTTCTGCAAGGCTCCTATTTTTCCTGTCCCCCCTTCGACATACAGCAGGTTTGACTGTCTCTCTGTACAAACATGCACTGAAAACAATGAAGAGCCCCTCTTGCACTCCTCATCCTTCACCTGGCAGCCAGAGAGAGGTCTCTTTTGGGCTCTTGGGCTCACCAGGGCTCATTTCCCTGGTGACAATGGTTGATCCTCATCTGACCTTTCTGATATACAGACAAAGGTAAGTCAAGACAAAGGTGACTGTCGGGTAAGTCCCCTTAGCTAATAACTGCCTTGAAATGCCTCTGCAAACACACCTGGAGAGACAGCATGTGCTGTTCTGCAATGTAATGCAACACTGATTTGTTGCACCTACAAAACGTCCTCATAATTGTGTGAAATTGAGTGTGAACAAGCAGTTGAATCACAGTTCATCAAACATAATTAATCCAAAACAGAGCAGCAGAAATACTCTTTTTATCTTGCATAAGGGTTGATGATATAAATATAAAGCACCTCAGAATCAGAAAAATTACTAAGCAGATGCTTGCTAGTCTGTGAATTCTTTTATAATGCAAAAATGGCTTTTATCTCTCGCTGTCTATTTTTGAGTACTCATCACTGTGCTGCCTGGGTGCTTTGATAAATTGCAATAAATATATTTAGCATATGTTTAGTTCATTAAAAAATCCATCTACTTCATGTAATTTGGAGACAAAAGAGAATTCATGGGAAAATACAATATTTATAAACGTCTGCTATGCAAATGTGGACTTTAGCTAGAACTTTAACCAGAACCCTAAAAAAGGCAGGGGGAAAAAAAAGGACAAAGTAATTAAAAAAAGATGATAGAGCTGAGGTTGCATGATCTGCCCAATGAAAAGTGTGCTATTTTCCTAATGGTGCTACACAGACTCTCCTTTATCCCCACAGAACATAATGCAGCAGGGACTCAAAATAAAGTGGGTGAATTTGCTCCAGAAATGGCTTTGTGGAGTGGAGGGAAAAGAGCAAGATCCCTTGTTCTTTGTCCAAAAGAGGCTCATTTGATGTGTAAGTTACAAACAGACACATCGCCAGCACAGCCTTCACCTCAGCCAGCAGGACAGGAAGACAACACGCCAAGTGTGAGATGTTCACATTGAAAATATAGTGGTGTGGGGATTACAGTGCTTGTTGCTAGGTGCCTGGGCATTGCCTGGCCACAACAGCCAGCGAGTGCAGCCTCGATGCCTCCCTCCTGTTGCAGAGTATCAATGGCTAACAGTCTGGTCCAGACCACAGACCAGATTTAGAGATGAGTATCTTTTTTTTAAGAGTAGGGATAATAAACATGTTAAAACTGTTTACTTTATATAAGCAGAGGGGCTTGTCTTTTTCTTTACACTAAGAAAGGCATACTGAGGATAAGAAAGGTAGACTTTTAAAATATATTCAAGGATTTGAACTCCAAGCAGCAGATACTGAAGGCTGAACATGTGACACAACTCATAACCGTGCCTCCCAACCCAGATTATTTAATTACAATAGGTCCTTTGCAGATTCCAGCAATCTCTTGAATCTCTGACCTTTGCATTTTCTATACATTGTCCATTTTAACTGAATAGTGTACTTTTAAAGGCACAAAAATGTCTTGAAAGTACTTATCTGCAATTTTAAATACCTGTATCTCTCCTAGACCTGACCATCACTTGCTACCCAAACGCATCTGTCAGTTTAAATTGCCTGACTGTGGCTTTATCATACATGATTTCAGCATGCTGGAGCTGAGACATGTCTGTTCTGTCGCATATGCTGTTTGAGGGTATTTGTGCTCTTAGTCAAGAATGAGGTCAGAAAACAAGCATGGGCCTCAAAGACTTCTCAGACTAGTCAGTTTCTGTAGCCCTCAAGGAAGTAGACGTCGTTATCATTAACTTCACATTAGGCCAACTCAAATGACCAGGACCCATTTACAGTGAGGTCAACGGGAAAGCAGCTTTCAACAGGAGGCCAAGCCTGAACGCATGCCCCTGCCTTGAGGGTCATTAGATGTGTGTTTGAAACACTCCAGTAAATGCTGAAGTAACATTTTCTCTTCAGGGCTGCACCCCTTGTTTTGAACCTGTGTCATCAAAAGCAGAATCCAGCCCCAAGATGGTCTGCAAGGGAGGGAATAATGCTGCAATAACACAGTGAAGTTCGCTGCCCTGGCAATGAATGCTTATCTTACGCTGCTCTTCCAGTGAGTAATGTTTAAAATAAATAAAAACTGCAGGGGAGTTGCTGTTAGTGCAATTCTTGGGTTGTATTCTTCTGGCAAGCTTTTAATCATAATAGTGCAGCAGGAGTACAGTGTGTTTGCAAGGCAAGTTTGAGCCAGGGCACAAAAGCACACCAAGTCTGTTAATAAATAATGGACTCTGTGCATGTGGGTTTTGCAGTGTGGCTTAAAAAACCAACCCCTTCAAAATACAATAATATGCAAGTGCTATTGAAGCAAAGCAAAACAAAACAGAGAGGTTTAATTGCTAGTCTCTGGGAATGGCAGACGTTCTCCTCTGGAGACAGTGGGAACCATGCAAGTGTGGTGGCAGCTGCAGCAGTACCTTGGTTGTACAGTGATGTGCCCTAGTGTTTTTCCACTTGTGCTGTTCAACAGGTAGAGGCAATGACACTATAGTTTACTCATGAGTTATACCTTTAATATCTTTCCTATTGTCCTGGTTTCAGCTGGGACAGAGTTAATTTTCTTCTTAGTAGCTGCTGCAGTGCTGTGTTTTGGATTTGGTGTGAGAATAAGGTTGATCACACACTGATGTTTTTGGTCGTTGCTGGGTAATGTTTGTACTACGTCAAGGACTTTCCAGTTTCTCAGACCCTGCCAGCAAGAGGGCTGGAGGGGCACAAGTAATTGGGAGTTAACACAGCCAGGACAGCTGACCCAAAATAGCTAAAGGGTTATTCCATACCATAGAACATCATGCTCAGTATATAAACTGGGGGAAGAAGGAAGGGGGGGATGTTTGGAGTGATGGTGTTTGTCTTCCCAAGTAAGCGTTGTGTGATGGAGCCCTGCTTTCCTGGAGATGGCTGAACCCAGGCCTGCTGATGGGAAGTGGTGAATTAATTCCTTGTTTTGTTTGGCTTGCATGCACAGCTTTTGCTTTACCTGTTAAACTGTCTTTATCTCAACCTACAAGCTGTCTCACTTTTACCCTTCCGATTCTCTCCCTGACCCCACCAGGAGGGAGTGAGCAAGTGTCTGGGTGGGGCTTAGTTGCCAGGTGGGGTTAAACCATGATGCCTGTATCTGAAGACTATTATATAGTCAGGGGTCCAGGCCCTCAGCAGGACTCAGGCATTCTGGCATTTCATGGATTTGATGGTGTCATACCATACAGAGGTCTAGAGCTCATCATTATCTTGGGTTTATGAGTTAGCAGCAGCAAATGCCTACATTGTAACCTTCCCAATGTAAGGACACAATAGACTAGGAAGAGAAAAGATAACCAGGGCTCCCATAATTTTGCTTTACAAAGCTCACAGCAGTTCTTAACTTCACTGAAGAGGAGCAGTTAATTTCATTGAACTGAAAGGAGATCAGGCCCTTGATCTTAATGAGCAAGACATATTCCTAAAAAGTACACCCCAGGTCACAACCGGGACAGCCTGTGACAATACCAGTGCATATTAGCAGAAAACACTGCTTTGCTCAGCTTGGAAACTGCCTGTTGCCAAGCTGGGCATGTCATCCCAACACTTAATCCACTTGTAAGTAAATCATTACAAAGAGTTAGAAAAATGAAACACTTACTTGGTCCAAGACCTATGGAAAATGCAGCAACATAAACAAGGAGGCTGGCCAGTGAGAGCCATTTCAGGACAGCAGGAACCTCCCCACTTTTCAGGTGAGACCCTGTTGTGCTTTTGCCTCCTGCCAGGGCAGTCCTGTTCAGTTCTCCTGTCCTAGCAACATCTGGGCTTCTCTGCGCATCAAATGACAATCTTTCTGGTGAAGCCATGCTAGCAAAGAGGTCCTTGAGACTCCCGTTGGTGACACCGCTGAGGTTTTCTGGTCTCTGGAGAAAGAAATCCTCTGGAGATTGGCTTCTACAGACATTAGTAAAATTCACATGTATGTTATGGTTCACTAAGCCCATAGTGACCAACGACAGTGCCATAACAGAAGAGCCAATACATAGAAAAGTTTTACTTCCAACTTGATCCACAAAAACCGTGGCTGGGACTGTGCTGACCACTTTAACCACTCCAACTCCAGTAGAAGCCAAACTGGCAGCTTCATTGCTCTGGAACCCAACCGACTTCAAAACAGTCGATGCATAAAACAAAATGTTGGGTTGCCCAGTTGTTTGCACAAAAAAGACTAGAGTGAGTCCTACCAACATTCGGGCCCTCATGTTGTTTTTTGAACGAAACAGGTCCAAGAAACTATATTGATGTTCATCTTTCAGGGAAGACTTGATCACAGTAAGTTCTTTAGTAGCATCTGATGTTTCCCGTAGCCTCTCCAGTACTTTGCTTGCAGCTTCATCGTTATTTTTCATGACAAGAAACCGAGGGCTTGGAGGAAGGAAATACATGGCAATAGCCTGCAAAGCACCTAATGGAATCACAAGGCCAAACATGTACTTCCAGCCATGAGATACACTGGCAAACGCATAATTTGAAATATAGGCAAAGAGAATGCCTATCACAATCATGAGTTCATTCAATGACACGAGGAGACCTCTTCTGTGCTGCGGGGCGATCTCAGCAATATACACGCATGTTGCAATTGATGATAATGAGATGGAAATACCTATGGCAATCCGTCCCACAATAAGTATCCCGTATGATTCATAGGGCAGTAAAATCAGACTTCCCAACACAAGTAAAGAAGATGCAATAATAATAGCAAGTCTCCTTCCAAATTGGTCTATCAGGAATCCACCCGTAAGGGATGCAAATAAGGCCCCAAAAAGCAGGGAACTTACAACAATTTCCTGCTCTTTGCAAGAGAGTGCTAATATGCTGCTCATCTGAAGGAGAGCTCCAGAGATAAGGCCCAACTCGTAACCCATCAGAAGTCCACTTACGGCAGCAACAGCAGAAGATAGAAAAGTAAATGTTCCACAACCTGAAATAAGAGAAAAAACCACAAAAACTAGAAAGTGTGACTTCTGCAACATTCTGATAACTAATAATAACTTTATTTGATATGCCAGTCAAAAAAATCTTTTTGTAACTTTTAGGCAAAGGAGTTAGGTGTGTACAAACCCAGTGGTGACATAAAAAGCTATTTTTGAAAAGAACAAAAAAATACATTTTTTAATTCATATAAATGCCTTTGAGTTCCTTGTCTTACTGATCAGAAGTCAATAAGGTTTTGATCAGGCTTTAAATAATTAAACCTTCTACTTCAGAATGTCATTGCAAAAGGCAACACTGACAATAACAACCTTTTGGTAAGAAAGCAGTTTTTGCCTTGAGATGTTCTCAGTTTTATTCCTGTATTGAACTGAGGAAGTCATGTCCACCCAGCTAGTGTACCATGGGCCAGGAAGGCAGTAATTTCCTAGCCAAACTGCTTCAACCCTGACTTGAATAAGTAACAAGTTTTCCCTCTCCATTTCCTAATTCCGGTGCTTCACCTGATGGAAAATTACCCACTGAGCATGAGGCTGATCCAGATAGCTGGGATATTCTAGGAACACCAATCTTTGAGGTAAAAATTAATGAACTTTCTGGGCTTTGCCCATGACTAATCTCAGATACTTCAGAATATCAGGATCAAATATTTTGCATAGTTTATGATGGCAACAATGTCAGGAATAAAAAACAGATGGTGAAAACATAAACCAAATGGAGATTATATGCCTCTGAATGTCCACTTTAAAACAAACTCGTTTTATCCAACTGTGATTCATTGTTTATTGTTGCAAGATAGATTTGACTGTTCATATTCTACTAACTGTGAAGCCTTTTGCACCCTAAACTTTGAGGAATATATCAGTTTGTTATTGTTGGTCTTGTTCTTTCTCTCGGCATGATTTTCCTCTCATCATGATGTTGGCTGCCACACAAATAGGAAAAGAGTAAATTGACTTCTGATTTTCCGGTTAGTTGGAGAGATTAGGATGTGTCTGAGGAGAGGTAGCTTTTGCAGCATAAAAGAGTCTGTATTTCAGTTAATTCTCTTGGAAAAAGTACTTTCCAGCTTGGCTGGAAAGTTGTATATGGTCTGATTGAAAATGATACATAGACTTTGTTTATTTTTCACTTATTTTTCTAAGGCATTAAGGTTCTTTGATCACGCTGACTGCCTGGAGTTCCTTGCCAATAACTTTTGAGCACACTGGTAAGGATCAATCCGGTTTGACAGAGGATATTACATTTATGAAGCAAATTGTGAAAAGAGAGGAGGAGGGAAGCCCTAGCAGAATGTCTGCACTACTAAAATAAACAATGCCAGTGCCCAAGCCTGGACCCTGGCACATGGCCATGTATTCCAATAAATTGCTGGTATGGTCCCTGGCATGGTTGTGCCCCAAGCCACCTCTTGCTCTCCTAACAATTCCTGGAGGCAGTTTGGCTCAAGGCGTGAGCCCACCATCCCACCCTGCAACCTACTCCGCAGGAGTTTGGGTTATTCTGGAAGGCAGCAGAGTTTAACTGTGTGAGTATAAGCTCTGATTCCAGGGTCAGGGGAGATGTGTAAGCCCATTAAGTCTATTAAGATAAGTATTGCCTATTAGCTCTCCTACCTGGCTCTGGGTTTGCTCCCTTTGAGCCAAGCAGAAGCCAAGCAGCAGCAGCCCCAAGTTGCTGAGTGCACCCAGCACGCCTCAGCCCACTCTGCCTCTGGGCTTGGGTGGCTGGCAAGCCAGAGGTAGACAAGAGATGGGCAAAACCCATGGTTTTGGTATGATGAGCTGTAAGGTCATGGAAGAAATGGGAGTACTGCAAGAAGTCTTTCAGAAGGTGGGGGTGGATGGTAGATTTGTTGTGATGAAGGTGGGGACAGCTTGGAGAAAATGTCAGAAGCAAATTTGCAAAATGTTCCAGTGATGAAACAATATTTTTTTAATATTTTTCTTGTCATCCATGTCTGTATTATGTCTAAAGCTTTTTCTTCCTTTATGTCTGCAGGATCCGAGATCATTGCACTTATTTTAAACAGAGGTTAGTGCATGGATTAGGGCAAGGTCCTGCTGTACTTCCTTCACATGCTAAATAGCACTTCAGTGGAAGTACTACTGTCTCCAGTTAAGCTGCTTTGTGCTACATATGCTCCATCCTCCAACACATGCATGCAGTATACACTCTATCATTGCAAAACCTAATTTCTCCCTCCCCTTTATACTTGTGACTTGCCTGCTTGGTGTATATTACTAGATCTGGGAGATATACCCCTCCAACGAATCCTGGCTGGAAATCAGGGCTGGTAACAACACGGTGTTGTGCTGAATGAATGATCTTTGGTATCGGAACCACACTGATAATTTGATCACGGTGCTCTGCCCAAACTTCTGCTCAGTGCTGATATCTGTGCTTTCTTGGATACCTCTGTATTTTATGTCATTAAGCCATGCAGATTGAATCTAAGATTTTTCTTTACATATTATGAAGGCAAAACAGACCATTGTGGTCATCCAGTCTGACACTCATAAACAGCACAACATAACCCTTCAGACATGTTTAAATGATAATTTATTTGAACTAGGCTATTGAAAATATTCAGCTTTTATTTTAAAATTGCTAGTGATTGAAAGCCAATGACTTTAAGTCACAAGCTGTCCCAATGGTTCATTGCTTTCACTGTAAATTATCATAAATTATTTGCAGACTTAATTTCTGCAACTTCAGCTTCCAGCCACCAGATCCCATTCTCCATTTGCCTGCACTTAGCTGTGTTCACTAAGTACAAAATTGTATCTGTCACTGAGTCATCCCACAGACCTCTCCTTGATAAGCTACACAGCCTGTGAGTGAGGCTTTACAAGTTTACCAGTCCCTTAAGTATTCAGAGCCTGTTCTCTGAACTCTATCCAGATTATCAACTTCTTCAATAAATCCTGAGCCAGACCCAGTGTTCCTGCAGTGGCTGTACAGTGCCAGATAGGAATTTGACATAATTGTCCTGCTCTTGGTGGATATTCCCCCCTCTACTCATCTAAGGATTGTCACAGCCATGTACAGGAGCTCATCTTCTGCTGGTTATCCTCCAGGACAACCAGCTTCTTTTCTGACTGGGTTCTTGCCAAGGCATTGCCTTTCCTTTAAATATGGCCTGCCTTCTTGCGTCCTAGCTAGGGATGCAAATCACTTTACGTTGTCTGTATTAAAACGCACAGGATGGGTTCAACTTACCTAACTGTGAGAGGTCTACAGCATCTCTAGATTTCTTCTGTAACCACTTGTGAAAAATAGACACTTCTAGATAACTGAAATAGGTCAGATGCCTATTTCTTTCCATCGCCTATAAAAGGAATCTGTGCGGCTTGCTCAGATGCAGATGTCTAAAGTTAGCAGAGAGGCACCCCAGACAGCACGTTAATTTGCAGTCAGCAGGCCAAGCCATCTGAATTGAATTCAGCCAGCGATATATCTCATTTATTAATCACCTGTCACCTTTATCACCTTAAAATAATCCATTATTATCTTCCTCCAGGCAGTTGAGAGAAAATGTTAAATAACAAAGGGACAAAACCTGAGTTTAAGGCTCTCCAGCAGAAACACAACAGTGTAGGCAGTGTCTCTTATTGATACTTTGAGGTCTGTGTCCTGCTCCTGCATGGCTTTTAACTCTTTAAATGTGTGACTGTCAGTTTTGTATGGTTCCAGTTTCTGGTTCAAAATGGCAGTGCCAACTCAAATATCTTGATGGAGTCCACCGTCAGCACTGTTCTTTACAATCCAGACTCTGCTCTCCTCAGCCTGTGCTCCTCAGATCAGAGCCACCGAGGTGATTATTTATTTTTAATCTGAGAGGCGTACAAGCTGGGTGTGGTGGAGCTTGGACACCTGGGAAGTTGCGAGGGAAGTACTCGAGCCTATATATGTCTTTCTTCTCCTAGTACAGCAGCTTGACCGATGTCTTAATGTTTCTTTTTTTTTTTTTTTTTTTACTGGGTCAACTGGTGTCCTTGTTCATGTGTCCAGTGACAAACACCCACAGTCATGTAGAAATAGCAGAGGGCTGTAATTAAAGCAGACCCCTGAATGCAAGGCAGGTTCTGATGTGATGCAGAGGGAGACACGTTGCCTTTCTGCATTAGCAGGAGCAAACTCAGCAGTTAACTTGGTGTCTCTAGTTCCGCACAGGCCCTATTCTGCTGAGAAACATCCTTATATTACTATGAGCTTTTGTTTAACTGCTGTAACTAAGACTTGCCTGCTGAGAACTGCCTGCTGAGTTAAACCCTGAAATCTCTGCTCGGTTCTCCTTTGTGGTCTTCCTCCACACAAAATGCCTTCTGACTTCAGCATATGTTTTGCTTTAACATTTCCAGATAAAGCCTGTTGCAGTAGTTGTACTCACGATCCTTTTAAGTGTCACTTTTAATGTTGTTGCTGGCAGTTCTTAGGCATTCCTTTTCAAAAAAAAAAAAAAAAAAAAAAAAAAAAAAGCTTCTTTAAAATATATATTCCTTTTATTTTTATGAGATGCCTGCAAAATACATGGCAGTGTGCAGCCCAGGGGAATAAAATATTTTAATGATGACTTCCAGAGAAATTTCTCCTTCTGCCTGCAGCAAACTCCACGGCTAAGGAGTGTGTGGCTGTTATGTGACAAGTGATTGGAAAGTCTATTCTCTAGTTTCCCCATGTAAACAAAATGCTTTCTCACAACTGTTACTCAGGTCAAAAGCAGCACTACTTGGCAAACAAACTTATCTTTAAGAACATTTTCTGGAAATGTTTATGCTTCGTTACTGAAAAGGAGACCAGGCACAGTGGTAGTATAGCACAGTGTACTGCTGCTGAGACTGGATGGGGCCAAGTAGTAAGGGAGTGGCCCTTTACTATTTTCAAGCACATATTTGGGAAAAATGGTTCTTCCAAAGGCAAAATATTTGGTCTGTGCATGTATTTTATGGGCATTACAGAGAAATGATCTGTGCCAGGAAAGATCTGCAAGCAGGCTGAGCTGAGAAAAACACCATGTTTCCCCCACTTCATGTGCAGGAGAGCTACAGGGAAGGCGCCTGGGAGCCCTTTCCAGCTCATCTTGGCAGCACCACACTCCACATTAGTTCAGACACTGAGATTTCTGTGATGTAGTTTTTCTTTCCTTTCTCCTATGAGAACATGCCGTGTGCATACAGGAAACTAGTGGGATGGGTGATTACTTTATGTGACCTGTGCAAATACATGTCTTGATAGGAGGGGACTCGACAGTCTCTTCCAGCATTGACTTTGGTTTAATCTGGGCTGAGAAATGTCTCATTTTGGGAGGGAAGAAAAGTATTTTCCTGGAAGGTCAAATAGATATGTTCTTTAAATCCTTGGGGATTCTTTGTTCTATTTAGACATTTGGCAAGTGGAATCAAGCTCTGGTTCCGATTGGTTAATAAGCACAGCTTAGAAAATCACAATGAATTGAGTGCATTGCATAGGCATGAACCCACAGCATGGAATCTCCTTTTTTTCAATTGAACAAGGTATCTATCCATGATAAATTTTAAAACTCCAGCATCTGTATCTGAAAATTTTAAGATATCTTTAACAACATATTTCTTCTCTAAGTGCTGTCTGACATACAAGAAGTTGGCCTTTACAGGGAAACAGCATTTACAGTTCCCCAAATGGTCTTTAGAGGAGCATTTTGCTAAACTGTATAGCATGTGGATCACATGGGTTTGTACAATAGATATTTAATGGCATATTTTGGGAATTGCTGCATAATTAAGTCAAGGGTTTGCTTCTCATAAAAGGTGATTATTTCATTTTCATGCCATCATGATCTCTGCTGCACTGTCACAGTTACTTTCTTTGTCTCATCCAGTTGTCTGGTATAAAGAGGTATGTGTTACCCTGTTGATCTATTCTAACGCCTAATGTTTCTTTAGATCCAGTAGCTGCTCAATAGGTGCATTTCTCCTATTAGCTAGGATACATCTGATCTAACTGTCCATCTAGAGGTCTGGCATGGGATCCAAAACAGTTACTCAACAAGACCCTACGGGATGAAACAAATGGTGTCTTTGGGCAAAGTTATGTTGCAAGCAGAGCTGGAAAATATTAAATTTACCCAAAAATAGTGTCAGGGCCATGTGGGATCATGACCATTTGACAAATGTGACTCCTCCCACCCAAGTGTGAAAAGCAAAACCAAAACAAGTATTTTTTAAATTGAACTAAAACAGAAGGCAGAAGGAAGCTAATATATTGTGCATTTTCACACATCTGAATGCCTGCAATGGTGGGAAGCATTGTATACTTTGTACAGCATAAGCCTGACAAATGTGTTCTGTGAGTAATATTCAGATTTCGTGAAAAAAAGCCCCTTGGTGCTGATGGAAAGATGGGGAGTGTAGATCCTGGACAGACCCACCCTGAACATCTCTCCATCTCTCTTAGCGCTCTGCCATGTGTTTTCATTATGTCAGGAGGCAGCCTGCCCTTTCAATACACTAAATGGCATTTGGGTTTTGTTTTGTTATTTGCCAGTAAGAATCAACAAGTTCTTTTAATTCCTAGATAGGTAGTTATAAATTCCTCAGGTTACTGCTTTAATTTCTGAGGGTGAGGCCAAGTGTGTAATATGCAAGTACTCTTCTAACCGTAGCCCTTGTGCTGCAGTAACTTTTATTGTCTGTTTACTGTAGCTGCTGTGCTTCCCTTTGATAATGCTATCCTGTAACCATCTGCACTGCTCCCCCCATACCCTAAGGTAATGTTAAATATGTCTGTACAACAACTGGCTTTTTGTTCTCGATTAACCTCTGCTTCCAGGTATCAGTAAATGTTGCTGCAGTAATCACTATTACACCCCTACAAAGCATTTGCACCTGTGGTAACTGAACATTCGTGGGTTAGTCAGTTCACTGATTTTTAAATGAACAAAACCTGCTTGGGACATAGTAATTTCTGGCTTACAGCCATGCTTTCCTGTTTGGGTACAGCTGTCTTGTGGGTGAGAAATGTCATGATTGTGGGTCGTTTTCCCCTTGATGTTATCATCAGTGAAAGAGGCTCAAGATGCAAAATCGTGCTATAACCTAGAAAAACTGGCTGGGTAGGACAGCAAAGGCGAAGAGCTACAAAGTTCAGCTTCAGTACTCAAAAATCTTTTGCAAAAGAAATTATGCAGTTGATTTTTCAGGGAATCAGCACAAAAACCTGGTTTCCTCCTGCAATGCTAGGGGAAAAACGGCAAAGGAGATTCCCTGTTCCCCTACCCTGTACTTTGGCCCTGCGTGAGTAGGTGCAATGCTTGCCTGGCCTCCCTCCACTTCAGTGAAAAAGGCTGAATTGCTCCCAAGCATGCAAGGACCGGAGCACTGTTGTTATCTTAGATGGCAGTGGATTTTCCGATTTTTCAGGTGACCGATCTTCCTAAAGGACAAGGATATACACAACAGACAGCACATGCATGAACAGTAGGACTGAGGCCTTTTGGGAAAAGTATCACATAAACCTTCATTCAAAATTCAAGCTGGCATTTCCCTTCCTTACTCGCATTTTCCCCTCTCACACTTTTAGGAATCAAGACGGTGTGCCCTGAGAGCCCCTTGGCTTCGCAGGGCTGTTTTCCCCCAGCCCTGAGCATTAGCTACGCGGCCACTGCTGCTGGCTGCAGCTGGCATTCAGCTCCTGCCGCGTTACCTGCTGCAGCTGGGAGCTGGCGGAGGTGGTGGCGGCTGCTGCGGCGGCTGTCCTGGCTGCTCTTCTCATCCTCCCCTGCTCTCATCGTCCGGCTCTGCTGGCCGAGGTCCTCTGTGCTCTGGCCAGGTACCATTGCCACCCCCTTTGCACCTTGGGGCAGGAGCACTTCACAGGGCAGCGGTCCTTCCCTGGCCAGCGAGGAAAGCACAGGTTATTTTCCTCATGGCAACAAGTTGCTGAAGCTGGCTGAAACCAAATGCAGACCACAAAGTGGTTTGTGAACAACTTTGTTGCTATTTCAGAAGGCTTTGCCCTTTGCAGTGACACAGGCTGTTGCTATTCTTGGGAGCCTATTGCAGGCGAGGGGAGGGCCGTCTGTCGGAAGTATTGCTTTTGCTTTTTAACAAATAGTTGGAGACATCAGACGTCCACGCACAGCTCCTTGCACATTCCTTACCCATTAGCTTAAAGGGTCTCTCTCTCTTTCCCCCTTTAACTTTCCTCTTTAACTCCTCTCTCTGGTGTTCACAAGCACAGGTTTTTAACGGAGAAGGCACATAGAAGGGGAGGATTTGAAGTGTTTGCTGTGTCAGCTGAAGTTAGGGCACTGACACACACACGGCATTGCTTCATTCTTGTAAATTGTGAGCAAGTTGTGGTGAGAAACAGCAGAGAGGAAAAAAAGCCATGGCAGCCCATCACAGTCTGTGACACTAGTGTCAGGAATTTTCACGGCATAGATGAACATATTTTACCAGCAAATTAAAGGCAAGCCACCCTCTCTCCCATGACAATTATTTGTGGGAAAACTGAGACTGTCTGAGCTATATTGAGTCAAAAGCTTAACTTTGAGAGCTGCTAGGAGTCACTGCATCCCTACTAGCTTTCGTGGAAGCAGTGGCTATAGGCTGGACTGCAGTGGTGGGGAAAGCTACCATGGGTGAAGGCAACCTGCCTACTGGGGCTGCCTGCCACATCCTGGTCCTGGTCCTGGTCCTGGTGCAGGAGCCTCTGAGCACTCTCAGCAGACCCACGGGCCTCAGTGAGGCAAGTTGTCCAAGCTATCCCCAGTGGGAATTGCTGTTGTATAATCTGGCAATGTTGCAGGCTTCTTGTTTGTGCTTTTTTTCATTACTTGCTGTTTTATCTTGGTTGTTTTTGTTTTAATACACTAATGCCTGCAGATAGTATGGGAGCAAAGGCAGAGGTGGAAAGTTGGTAGCTTCTGCAGTATTCCCAGGAAGAATTCCTAAACATTTTTCCTTAAGTAGACTGGGCATGATACACCCTTTATTGGTGTTTGCTTAACAAGAAACATTTGACAAACGACACTGTAACTGCCCTGGCTGACGGCTGCCTTCACTGTCAGCTTCAGATGCTGGAGCACCAGGGATGCCGTGGGGGCACAAGTTCCAGTGGGGAGTTTGGTTTTGGCAGTGCCTTTGGCGTGGAGTTAAATGAGTCAGGCTAGCTCTACTCGCATGTGTAACATACTTTCTATGTGAAATGTCCACCTGTCAGGCGGTACAGGATGCTCTAAAGGCTGTTAACAAATTCTTGTGGCATCCAGACAGGTGTTGTTTCCTCATCGGGTATGTGCAAAAAATTATGTCAACTTATAAAGAAATTATTCAGATGTTTTGTGAAAAAATGAGTGGCTGCTTAGGCTGGGGAAGGAAAAGAAATTTTTTCAAAGATTAAACTCAGCTGCTACAAGATTCCTCTGATACGTGTAACTGATCTCCTCTAACAGCCCACACCTCAGATAACCCACAGCTCTGCCCAAGTGCCTGCTCTCTGGAAATGCAGCTAACTCCATAGCTACACACTTGTTCCCACTTCCCAAATGCCCTTCTATGTAATGGTCCTGCAGAAGTCAGTGAACTACTGAGACGCCCACAGCAGCTTGCTGGGGAGCAAAGCCAAAGCCGTGCTCCCAGACACGTGGCCCTGGGGGATGCTCCGGGGTTCACTCCTCCTGCCAAGAGCTGCTGCCTGGGAGATGCTGACCCCGAGGCAGTGACCCACTGCCTGCTAAGGAGCTGAGAGAAAAAGAGAGTTCAGTTCAGGCTTTAGCTGAATGTCAGGTTCATCTTCACAGAGAGTGGATGAGAGGTCCTCCAGGCACTCGGCGAGGTCTGGCAGAAGGAGGGTATGTTTGTAAGGGGGAATGCCTGGTAGGAAGTGAGGCATCCTGAACAGCCTGCACTGACGATGGACTTCCCCCATCCCATGCTCTCTTTGCACTGAGGTTATTCAGTTATTCTCAACTGTTAGGTTTGTACATGTAGAGTTGCATAAGGTTCCATGTGGAAAATCTGTCTCATCCTTAGGTAATCAGATATGCAAGAATTGAAAACTTGATTTTACTATTAGCTTTTGCCACCCAGCTGACAGGAGGCCGCTTTGCTGAAATAGGGACCACTGTGTAAAATTATTGAGACAAGCTTGAAGTGCAGCATTGGTGGGACTGGAAGTATCCGTCACTCCTCCTTGCATTTGTGAAAAACGTTTACAGCTTTTATTTGTCCCCTCATTCCCCCAGTTCCACCCAAAACTGATTTTGTAAATCTTTTCAAAGACAGCCTGGGTAGGCGCCTCCTCTCTTGTCATACTTGCAGAGTGTCCTTCTTCAGCTGTGACCTGATTCGGACTCATCAGCTACAGGGTATAATTTTGATGGAAGTAAGTGATGCAATGCAACTGCAGCCCTTTCTGTTCAAAAACCCCCTAAACTAAATGTAGTCCTCCAACTAAATATACTGATTATGTATACTATATGTATATATGTATACAATAAATATATGATTATGTATAGCTGCTGGCATCTATATGCTTTGGGAGAACTTAAAAGCTTGTCAGGAATGGCACCTTCCCTTGAACAAGCAGTATGCTACGCCCAGGAGTGAGTAATAAAAAGAAAAGGCTGCTTTTCGTCAAGTTCCCAAATCCTGTGATTTTAAGTGATGAATTTTAAGTGAATGCAACAGTGTATTTAATTCCTTTTCTTTTAATAGGAAAAAAAGATATTTCAGACAAAGAGTAGGATTTCTTTTAACTGTGTTTAAACCTGGCATTCAGTGCTACCTACGTTCCCTTCAGAAGCCAGAGCCTAGACTGATTTTTAAATGTTCACCTACTTGTTTACTTAGAAATCCAGCAGACTAACCTTATAAAAATAAAGGCCAAATAACTCATTTTTCTCCCTAGTTCTGCCTTTATTTCACAGTATCTCCGCCAGCTGAAACAGAACAGTGGTTTAACTTTGCCCCCTGTGGTAACCTCAGGAGGTACCTGGCTTTCATGGATGGTAAAGCAACCAGTACACAGCATAAACCATAATGGCCAGACAAAAAATGAAGGAAGACATCGTCATTCGGGAACTTGTGTTTGGGCTGCCCAGAGGGCAGTGCACCCTTGTCGTGCTGTGCTGCAGGTGCTGCAGAGGTACCAGGGGGCTTCCTGGGCTTTGACCTGCTCCCTGAGTTACATCCTATGCCAAACACACCATATCAGCGCAATAAGGTCTTAGGGAAAAACATTCCCAGTAAGTGGAAATGTGCCATATTTTATCCTGAGATCTGCTGCTTGGCCTGGCATTGGTTTGAGGGGTGTTTTGCAGCGTCGTCAGTGGCCAGGTGATAGTGAAAAGCCACAGCTCAGCAGGTGCGAGAATCTGTTTCCACAATTGTGGCTGAAAAACTGAGGCATTGGTGTTATTGGTATTAACTGGCATTAACTGGCATCCCAGAACAGGAAGGAACTGGAAAAAAGCTGGTTCCAGCCAGTGAAAGCAAACAGAGAGAGGGAAAGCAAACAGCCTGTGCTGTTTCTGCTGCCAAGGCAATCGTAAAGGGATCTTGTGAAACGCAGCAACTGTGAAAACCTTTACCTGTGGCTGGTGGCCACAGGGTCCTGGTCCCACAGCCCTGTACCCTCTCTGTTTTCCAGCAGAAATAAACAGGCAAGCAAACAAGCAAAACTCCAGTACAACAGACATGAGCAGAATAAGGAGAAAGAAAAGGGAGTGTACTTCACTGCTTTTCAGTTCTCTGTTCTTTTCCTCTTGCTGCCCTGCCGATGTATGCTGTTGAAAGCCTCCTGGCTCATGCTGGGCCTGAGAGCGAGAAGTGTCAACGAGAGCAGGGGCACGGGGGCTGCTGGAGTTTGCAGGGTGGGAAAGGCTTGCACCCGCTCTGCCCCTCTCACTGCTGCCTGGGAAGGGAGTCAGTCGTGCTGAACCCCGGGCGGCAGGGGGAGGCGGGGGGTGGGTGGGGGGTGGGGGTGGGAAATGGTCCAGAAGGCAAAAAGTCCCAAATGCCGCGATAGGTAAATGGCTTCGTGACGTTCCAAAGAGTATAAGCCCAAGCTCCACAACTGTGCCATGTGAGGCTGGGCAGGTCATGCACTTCAGGAGAAAGAAGAGTGGAAAAGATAAAAAAGCCAAAAGCAGGAGAGGGTCGGGAGACAGGGCAGGGCTATGAGTGTAACACCGTCGTGGGATTCTCATGTCAGTTTTGTCCACATGCAGTTGGCAAGAAATAATATTTTCTGATATTTTCTCAATTCCTTGCTTTCAAAATTGACCAAAGAGTTTACAATTAAAGGCATGATTAGGCTAGAAAAAGAAGGTAAGATATTAAATGAAATTGCTGAATAATCTGCCTGGAAAATGTGTGAGGCTGAGGTGGGCATTTCTTCTAAAATCTCTGGTCTGGTCATGATTTGTGTTTGTCTTTGTTTCCAGTGATCTAATAACTCACATTTGAGCCTGTGGAGAGACAGGAAAGTTGGCATTAAGCCAATAGGAATTAATTAAGAGCTGAAGGGCTTTCTCAATAAGTTTTCTTAGGCCATTTTTATCAGAGTTGGAGTAAAGAAGGTCTTATCTCCCTGTAGATTTTATGACTCTCAAAAGAAGATAGTGGAAATCTTGCAATTAATTTTTTAAAATATGGAAATAAAGATTTTCAGCAAAACTATGGAGAGGATTTTCTTGACGTGTCAGCTGAAGTTATGTTTCTGGCATCTATGATCCCCAAGGTTTGCTCTCAGAACTAGTAGTTCACCATTTGCAGAAGAGGCTCATAAAATAGCCAGCCTGGGACAACATGAGGGAGGCTGGGAGGACAAGAGAAGGAAAGAGACATGGAGAGAAAAGAAAAAAATGGAGCAGGTGGTGGTTTAACCTTGGCTGGACACCAGGTGCCCACTACGGCCACTCTGTCATTCCCCTCCTCAGCTGGACAAGGGAGAGAAAATACAATGAAAAGCTTGTGGGCCAAGATAAGGGCAGGGAGATCACTCAGCAGTTACCGTCATGGACAAAACACGCTCGACTTGGGGAAATTAATTTAATTTATTACTGTTCAAGTCAGGGTGGGATGATGAGAAATAAAACCCAAATACTAAAAAACACCTTTCCTCTCACTCCTCCTTTCTTCCTGGGCTTAACTTTACTCTTTATTTCTCTCCCTCCTCCGCCCAAGATGTGCAGGGGGACGGGGAACGGGGATTGTGGTCAGTTCATCATACGTTGTCTGTGCTGCTCCTTCCTCCTCAGGGGGAGGACTCACTCCTCACCTTCTTCACCTGCTCCAGCATGGAGTCCCTCTCACAGGAGACAGTGCTCCATGAACTTCTCCAAGGTGAGTCCTTCCCACAGGCTGCAGTTCTTCACACACTGCTCCAGTGTGGGTCCCTTCTCACACAGTTTCACTCCTCTCTTTCGCTGCAATTTGTGCCCAGGTATTTATTTTTTTTTCCTTCTTAAATACATTATCCCAGAGCTGCTACCACCATCACTGACGGGCTTGGGCTTGGCCAGCGGTGGGCCTATCTTAGAGCTGGCTGGCATCGGCTTCATCGGACATAGGAGAAGCTTCTAGCAGCTTCTTATGGAAGCCACCCCTGTAGCCCTCCCCGCTACCAAAACCTTGACATGCAAACCCTCTGCAGAGCAAAAACCCCAAGAAAAATGTACCATTTATTCCAGAAAAAAGTACCAATCTAAAAAAGCACAAGTAGCCTTTCCCATTACTGTTGATGCATTGACACCCACACTCAAGGGGGGAAATGTGCCAAAATTCCAGTCACAGAGCAATGAAAACTAGATGAAAAAGACAGAGAACTATCTCAAGAAAGTGAAATAATCCATCCTTGAGGAACTATGAATATAGAGAAGATAATTGTTATTATTGTTGTGCAGCAAATGAATTGTAATTTAACAGTCAGCTTTGCAAAGATGCTTTTTATAAATGCAAGATAAATTTCGTAAGTGCAATATTTAGGCTATGCCATTTGTGTAATTTTGCAAATGAATAAACTCTAAATACATCAATAAATGGATAATACTAAGTGAATAAATAATATGGTCTGATGTCCTATAGCAATGTTATGACAGAACTGAGAACACAAGTTTCCTCATTTTGAGTCCTGTGGTTTCTTACTAAGTCATTCTCTTTCTGTTTTGTTCTTAGTTTTTGAGAGGCACTGATTTATAGCAATGTATTTCATCTGACTTTAAAAAACTCTTTTAGAAAAGTTCTTGACCCCTTCTGACAGAACAAATAATAGATACAGTCCAGAGCTCATTGCACTTCACAACTCCCTCCAGGGTCTGAAAAACACCTGCTGACTCACTGCACAACCATTTATTCCTGCTGCTCTTCTGTTAGCATCTTCTTTAAAATACTCTAGGGTCAGCAACATTAATGTTTTGGCAAAAACTTAAAATCAAACTGAAGGTAAGAATTGGAGGCTGGAAAGTACAATACAAAAGTAATTGAGCTGTGAAAACAAAATAAAAACTCAATTTCACTTCGGGTATCTACTTTCATGTCAGTGTAGCCTTTCCATCAAAGAAAAGGAAAGGTCTTCTACTCTCTGGGTAACCTGAAGGGCCACTTGTAATAGTTACTCAATAATCTCTCTGGGTTTGCCATCACACACCGTTCTTTCCTGTTTGTTTCAGATATTTCATGTGTACCTTTTTAAAATAAACCATAGAAACAGCAGCCCCATACATTTTAAAATTGTCCATCTGAAATAAAATCGGGAGGCAGTGATAAATGAGAGCCACAATGTTTAGTAAAAATGCCTGTACAAATTTTACTCAGTTCATTATCTTGTGGGAAATAGCAAACTAGTTTCAAAAACTGAAGGTTTTTATGGGATTGATTTCTTTCTTACCTGCCTTTGATATAACTTTCTGGAATCAGTGGAGAAAACCCAGTATGAACCGGTAAGAGGGTATCAAAACTACATTTCAAATGTCTTTATTAACACCCAGTACACTGCTCTGTGTGATTGGAGTAATTTCAACCAGCTACTTCACTGGCGCAGGCTGAACTCGAGAAAGCATCTCAGGAAGATGGAGGGAGGGAACTGTTAGCGCATGGCCCTGATTTCTCACTTTGCTTCCACCATAAGTGCGCTGTCACCTATATGGTGCAGCGCTTGCCAGTGCACAGTGCCAGGGCAAGGGCTGGGCCTGGAGCAGCCAGTTAGTAATGTCACCCGCTGCCTGAGATCAGACAGTTTTTAGGAATTTCCAAACAAGGTGCCAAAAATGGAAGCCCTTTAGAGCACTGCGCAGTGGAAAAGGTTTTGCTCTTTCGTCATGTGATGAATTGTTAAAATTGTGTAGGCTGAAATTCCTTTTGCCTGTTCCAATTAAGAAAATGGATGTACATTGCTAATAAAAATGTGAGCTGCTGAAGTGGTTTTTTGGGTTTTTTTTTGTTGTTGCTGGGAAACATTTTCTCCCGCAAGGAATATGTCAGTCACACAGGAAATGCAGTCATTCTCATGGTTTTAATTATTTCCACTGAGAAAGTGTTTTGTTTTCTCCTGAAAATTGTGTTGTTGCAAAAATAAACAACTAAATGTCATTAATGCTGTGCTTCAAATTCTTGCTGTTTTTTGACCACAGCTGGCAGCCTGAAAGCAGTTTTACATGCATTCATTAATACCAAATGTCTGGGTAAAGCTTTCCAAAGTCCATCAAAATTTTCAGATCGCTGCAGGCAAGCAGCAAATGAAACCAGCCTCCAATGTACAGGTCATTTTGTGTTCACCCAGTAGGTGTGAAAAGATAAGCAGTGTACAATTCTGCAATGCAAATGAAAACTTCAAGACATCCATTCTCAGAATTGTTACCTGGGTTCACTAACAGTCAGCAAAGACAGTCTTCAATGGACGACGTATGTCCAGAGGTGTCCAGGGGAAATTTAGTTTGACACCATCATTCCCCTTCACAGCAGGAGACACTGAAAGCTCAGCAGGTGGAGTGACAGGTCTGGTATCACTCAGGACAACACAGGAGAGGCTCTTTGGAAGAAACAAAAGATTTCTGCCCCAGAATCCTTCCCTGCCTCTGTACTTACCAAAATCCCATCTTTTGAAATACAAGCAGGGGAAATACTACACTGGCAGTGCATTGACAAGGAGGTGGCAGCAAGGTTTCCTTTCCCCACCACACCAGCCCTGCAGGGCAGGTGGGCACTTTGCTGGCAGAGAGAGGCCGGAGAGGAAACTGTTCATTTGCTTTCCACTTAAAAAACCAAAAGACATTTTCTCCCAGTCGCTATGAGGAGGGAGTGAAGGCCATTTGGCCACCAGCTCTCCAGCCCCTTGCACCATCCGATACATCTCCTGAAGGAGATCCACAGGCTGTGCCTGTGTGGGCAGTAGCCGCTTTGCTATCAAACACAGACTGGTTGGGTGTGCACATGTGGAACATTCAGGACCTCCTTGTGGAGGAAACCCTCAGTGGGGTCACGGCCTCAGAGGCAATCCCTGACACACACCCTCCAAAAACACTTGGTGCTGGTTGCAGCCCACCGCAGTTCAGGGGCTGGCATTTGCTCTTCAGTTGTTTGCGGTTTTATTTGCTTTTTTAAAAGCCCAAGGTACATATCACCTCTGGCAGAGCTGATTTAGTGATCTCCAGGGTAGAAGCAAACCCTCCCCTGTAATTTTCTGTTTAGTGTACCAGCATGATTTTTACAAAGGACTTCCCCGAGCTGCTGAGGACTACAGCCTGGGGGCTAGCACCGCCTCCCTCCCCTCTGCTGGCACAGGCAGACACAGCCTTGCGAGAAGGCAGCTGCCCCCCCATCACCAAGATCCCTGTCATCCCAGCACAGCTGCTTGGCTGACTTCTGTGAAACAAGAGACCTTAGCATCAGGACTTGGACTTCTCCAAAGATTACAGAAGTCCTGGTGCACACATTTGGCTTCTCCATGGTGTAGACTGCCAGCCTATGAGCAACCCCATTCAGCAGACACTCTCCTCTCCCCATTCTCATTCAGATTCAGACTCCATGCTGCTCAGTTTGGCTTAGACCTCTCCATTTCAGACTAATCACTGAAGGATTAGTTGTTTAAGTTCACACTGATGAAAGAGGCATTGGCAGAGGCCAAGGGGCTGTCAGCGGTACAGCACATGCTATGTGGGAGACACACCGTGCCCTGAAAAGCAACCGCACTGCCTCTGAGCAGAAATGCCCCCGAGGAAGGGGGGTGTCTGAGACTGGGTTCACAGCAAGCAAGGTGCACACAATGCTTTAGCCTTCCAATACAGCTTCTAACTTCAGCAAGTCTTGTCAAAGCAGCGTGGACAAAGCACAGTTTTGTAGTTAGCTGTTGTAAAGTTTAGCTCTTGGTAAGGACTTTTCTACTGTGGACATAGTGCACAAGAAAGTTTTTTGTGTGTGTAGAGTCATAGGTAGGAGTTACTGACTCAGCTGAAGGTTATTTTCATACCACAAAAAGTAATCAGGAACTCCAGAGTAGCACTAGGGCAGCTGCTTAGTTGCAGCTACTTTTATGAGAGCAAGGGAACTTGCTAGTTTCTTCCTGGCTCCTTTGTGAAAGTAAAAGACCCATTTTCCTTCTCCAGGATCATCACAGAAAGGTCACACCAATCTCACCAACTTTCGAGGAAGCTGGTGAGGAGTTCTGGCACTGCCTTCAACTTCTACCGCTCCAGACAGGGAACATTTCCCTCATGCTCCACCTTCTCCACATCTTACCCTCTCCTAGGCAGTGATCAATACACACTCCACCACCTAAAGAAAAGCCACTTCTTCCCCATCTGTGGTTCTCTTGAATTGCACCTTGACTTTTTGCAATGGGTCCGCCCTCCCCTGAAGGACAGCTCTGAAATTTCAGTTGTACTCAGTGAACATCTTCAAAAGCCCCATCGCATACCCACTCATACTTTCTTACTCCCAGTTCTCTGACCATGACTTCTCTCCCTGAGCCCACCCAAGGGGGCAGAGCAGCTTCAGCAGTGAGGAGGGAAACACAGACCTTCTGCTCCCTTCTGAAGAAAGTTGCAGTTTGCTGCAAGACATCTGACTTTGAAACTGCTCTCCCTGTAGTTTTGAGGGTTTTGTGACTAACAACATGTTTAAACATATATATCCATATTTATCATTGTAGGGTTTGGCTCCCTTGCCAATTCTAAAAGCAAATACACTTGAGCCAGCTCTCAAACTCTTGGACACATGCCACTGAAATCAGAGGCAACAGGTTAAAGTGCCTAATTCCTGGAGTCTTATGGTTATCATGTCTACACATCCCACCCTCTCAGTTGTAAAAACTTAAAAGCCTGGGTTAGTTGAGCTTCATTCATAGAAATTCAAGAATGACAATATGAATATAAATAACTCAGCATCTTTTATTTTTAAAAAAACATGTTTTCTAAGCCAGTCTTTTGATTTTGATTTTCTGAAAGGCATATGAAGTGTTTTAACATTTCATCTTCAGCTTGAATGTACATGACGTTAAAATTGCAGAGGAGGAGCAATTTTATGGATAGAGGAAATTTAATCCTTCAGGATTGTGACTGCAGGATGGCTGGAACAGTCCAGCCCTTGCACCATTGACATGGATGGGGCAGCAGTGGGCACATACCCTAGGGACCGTGCTCGCATGTGCAGCACCTTTGCAACACCCCCCTGAAAGTTGGGGTTTCAATTTGCCAGTGAGAAGGGAGGGCCTGAGCACAGCCTGAAACCACTTCATTCACCTGAAATCCTCCCTCCAAGTGACACCCATGCCAGTAGCAAGCTAGAGCAGTGAGGGCTGGGGGGGACAGCTGCAATGGTGTTCCACTGAGCTGATATCCTGCCTGTGTCTGTTTGGAGGTGTTGAGGCCTTAGGGCAAGAGCAGAGTCACCTTCATCAAAGTTTCAGCCTCTTCTTTGTTAGATTCTGCATCCTCCCAGGTAATAGGTGGCATGGAACAAATGGAATTTGGAGGGAGCTTCTTGGAGTAAAAGCAAAGCAGCTACACTGCACTGCGTTGTTCTGCACGGTAATTGCAGGGGGCCAGGCTTACGCCCAGGGTATGGGCTCTTCAGCCTGCTGGAGCTGCACAGGCTGCCATTGCAACAGTACAGCAGTGATTTACTCTCAGATTTGGCATGGCTGCTTTCAGAGACTTCCTGCATCATTCCATCCCTCCAGCTTAGTTTCCAAGTGACTGGTGGATCAAACTGAGGTTTCATTGCTGTAGGTTGCTGTGAGTTCAGAAAGCAGAGACCTCTGGGCAGCCCACCAGGCCAGGAGCCACCTGGTTCCCTGTAACCGTGGCTCCTGCCTGGGCTGCACCACCCTGGGAAATAAGAAGGTGAGGACCAACTCACAGCTGTCTCAGGAACAGCTTGTGTTGTGCCTCTCCCCACTCTGGTCCCCTTAACTGAGCAGGGAAAGGAAACAAACAGCTTCCCCTGTTTAAGCTGAGCATCCTGATGTCTCTCATACATGTGTCCTTCATGTTTGAGTACTGTATGGGTTTATTTCATGCACAAGGGCACCTAGAAACACTATTACAAAGGACAGTTAGGTGGAAGTTGGGAAATCCCAGAAACAGACAGTATTCATACCTCTGTAACCCAGCTCTTTTGTGTACATGCACAATACATTGTTTAATATCTTTATTGTATAGTTGCTTTTGCATGCGCTCACCTTGTTCAGTACACAGAGCAGATAATGTTTAGTTAATAATCGTTAGGAGGTCTGTGTTACATCAGAGCTCGACTGCAAAACCACAGACATTGCTGCCGCCCTTTTAACCTACAGTGCTAGTCAGTATTTTGATTTTGTTTGGTTTTCTCCAGTCTAAGGTACTAACCTTGGAAATTGAGATAATTGTCATGGAGACATGGTGAACAGTTTCTCTATAAAATGCTAGATGGTACTGTAATATATAAGATTTTCATAAGCCTGAATTAATCTACCCTCACAACATGCCAATAAGATGAGTGGATAGCATTATCTCTGCATTAGGGTTGAGGAACTGAGATGTATCATTTTAAGTCCAAAAGCTTCTCTTGAATTTGGATGCCCAATCTGAGAAACCTAGGATCTGTCCTTGTCATTTAGTATTAAACAAGTGTTAATACATATAAAGGCAGTTACCATCGACGTTCACACTTGAGAGTCTTGAACACAGATGAAAATAAAGCTTCAGGATGTCAGATCATGCAAAGAGGAAAAAATAAGTCTGACAGCATCCTCTGTAGGCCATCTAGCCCATCTTCCTGTCCTAAGAAAAGGTCAGCTATCTCAGTCTTCCCTGGGTGTCCCTATTGCTAAATTGTTCCTGTAAAACCTGTTCTTAAAAATCCCTAAAACCAGAGATTTCACTGTCTTCTGAAACAGCTGTGTTCCATCTGCCTAAATTATGTTCATTGTTAGGCTGGTGTTTAGACTAAGCCATCTGTATAACCACTAGTCCATCTTTCACTGTTTTGTCCACAGGGGACATGAAGAACTTTATATTCTTCTCTTCTTTGAAGATGTTGGATATCTGCTTCTGGCCCCTGGAGTCCTCACTGGCTCACACCTCTCTTTGGGGAACACTACCCAAAATGGGGCATGAAACACCAGCAGAGGCCTCAGGGGTGCTGAGTAAAGCAGAAAAATTTCTTCATACCTCTTATGTGCTACTTTTTCTGCTTATATGTCCGAGACGTGATCGTCAAATTTCTTCACAACAGTGTCAATGTTATTGCACATAAATAACTTGGGGCACACTATAACCCCAGTTCCTTTTCTGCAGAACTGTTAGTCAGCTTGCTAGGTTTCATTTCATAATTTTGTAATAAATTACTCTTACTTAAATGTAGACTTACTGAATGAATCATTTCCCACATTTTTTCAGCTCGCTACACAAATTCGTTAGCCTTCTGCCCTCCAATGTGCCTGCAGCTCCCCTCCCAGCTGGTGTTGTTTGTGGTCTCCCACACAAATTTAATATACACATCTGCTAATGACATGAGTGATGGAGCAGAAAGCACAAAAAAGAAGCAGACCCAGGATGGACCACTGTGGAAGCAACAGCAGATTTTCTTCCAACTTGACAATTATTTGTTAATAATTCTTAATTAATAAAAGTAGAACTCCTACTATAATTATTTTCCATGCATTTAAGAAACAAGGCATCTACAAATGAATGAACTACTGAGGAAAGTCTGGTGTAAGTGACTTCCCCTGCAGCAGGTACCAACTCTGTGTCACAGGCTGGGTTGGAGCTTGACTTTAATCTGCCTCCATGATGGGGCACGTTTTTTGCCCCTGTTCAGTTCAGAGCTGCCTGGGGTGTCTGGATGGGGGCAGCTCTCTCCTCCTAAGGAGAGAAAAAGGCAAGGTGTAGCCTTTTGGGTACCAGGAGCTGGGAAGGAAGGACGTGCTCACTGATGGTAGCACTTTTAAAGACTTCAGCTTTTAAGATCTAACATACCTATACATGTTCTAACTCCTGATTCAGCCAAACCTAGAGAGGTTTTTGCAGGAAGAGGAAAGCATATATTCTTGGCACAAAGGTTACCTTTGCTAAGTTTCAAGTGATTGGTATGAGGCAGAATGGGGGACTAATTACAACAGTAATGTTTTTGAAAGTAAATATATTTTTGAGCACTAGCAAAAGAACATTTTTCTCCTAGCATTGTTTGTGGAAAGAACACTGTTTGCACTGAGCTTTGCTGTAAGCAGATTTTAAATGCAGTGGACCTGCTGATCACAAAAGCTGTGGCTGCAGTGAGGTTTTCAATGCCAGGGCAAAGGGGTGTCAGTGACTGGCCAAGCTGGGTGTTGTACCAGGCTGCCTTTCTGTCCAGGAAACAGGGAAGGGACCTGTGCAGACAACCAGAGAGCCCAGGACAGGATGCTCAGCTAGAAGGAAAGATGGCAGGAATTAGTCAGTGCTCAAAGTGCCTCAAAAATCAAGGGACAGTCATACAGTTACAATCAAGAAGCATTTTTTATAGCCATGGGCAGCTATGAGATTAACTCTTACAATCAAGAAGCATTTTTTATAGCCATGGGCAACTATGAGATTAACTCATACATTTACAAATGGAGGGAAGATGGCAATCCTTAACTCTTCTGTTAAGTATATTAACTGGGTTGGTACGTATTTAGTTGTCAAGGAGCCCTGCCTGTCACCAGCTACATGCAGCATGGGTGCTCACGACAGCTATTGATGTTCACCTCAGGACAGCTCTTCTTTTACTTTTTTTACCCCTTAATTTCAATGAAAGCTGTTGAAGTTAGTAAGATGAAAACCACCCCGAAACCATGTACCTAGCCCAAAGCAGTGGGCAACTTCATAAATACCTAGTGCCACTTACTGGGTGCCCATTGAGGGTCTGTCTTTGAGAGACCAACTGTCCTCATGTTCTCCACCCTCTGGTGACATGGAAAAACAACAGCAGACCCGGGCTGGGATTGAGAAGAGGGTGGAGGGCTCTTCCCCTTCGCTCAGACCCCAGGGTTAAATGTGCTACACTGATGTCACATACCTCCTTAGCGTTAACAATGATATCACAATCTTCACCGTAACATAAATCCATTGGAGCTATAAGCTCACAGAAGTAGGTTTTGTATTGTTGATTTAGGTTTCTTGAGCACAGACAAGCTAAATAAGTTCCTGTTTTATGGGGTTCAGATTAATACAGTTTTTTGGGGAAAAAAATCCGCTACTTTTAATTTTTTGGAGCTGCCTTAAAAGAATAAAAGATGTCTATTTTCATTCCACTAGAGGTCACCAGCACGATATATTTACAAAGAAGACTGCAGGAAAGAGCAGGATAATTTCAGTTCAAGAAGATCACCTGGAATTTAACTATGTGATTAATTTAACCAGCTAATCTGGACTAATGGTTTATACCAAACTACTTTGGAAAAATTTCTCACACAGATTTCTGCTTTTGGAGTTAAGCATTTTTTCTGGAAAAAAAAAACAAACCAGTTTTGTACGAGAGTGTTCCCACTATAAAGGATAGCTTAGAAAAGTTTGGTCATACCAAAATAAGTACACTGAGCAGTTATTTTTTAAGTGGTTAGGCCATAATTTAAAAATGGAATATTCACTAATAAAGGAGCAAATTAAAATAAGGATTTGAAATTAGATTCTGTGTCCCTACTTTCCTGTGGCCAGCTCAGTAAATGAGGACCAGAGAGGATACCTGGTGGCATGATGCACTAACCCAGACTTGGGACTAGCCCCATGGTTACTCTGTACCGCTTGGCAGTACTCTAGCAGATACTCCTGCTTGCTGAATTTCTGTTGCCTCCTTGCTGCAGCCTTACAATGCTCTAGTCTGTGCTCACAGCGACAGCTTAACTCATTAGGGACACACTCAGTCAGGCACCCCTTTTGCTGCAGTGCTGTGTCCTTGGTTACCCTGCCTCTTCCGTGGGGCTTGGAGGCTGTGCTCAGCAAGTGGTTGTCACATCTCGATTGTGAGTGGTATTACAGCCGGCTAATATCAAATTTGTTGTGATACGCTATGCAACATAGAGATAATCAGAGCCAGAGGTGGAAGCAGCAGTTGATAAATCGACCCCATGTCTCTCACATATCTAGTGACAGGAGTATCCCAAAGGGAGCACTGAAACTGCCTTTCCACTGCAGCAGTTTGTGGCTTCTCACAGCTCCCCCCTTGTTTCCCCACGACAAAGTTGCAGCCCACTTTTCTTCCCACAGAGCTGCACCATGCGGTTATATCTCTCCATGCTGTTGCAGCAATGTCAGGTTGAAGCCTTACTTAGCCCGTTATCCCAAGGTCTTAGCATGGACTTGCCTTGACACCTCATCCTATAAAAGGATCAGGTCATACAGCAGAGCCACAGGCTACGTATATTGGTTCAACTGCTGGAAGGTTGTATTTTTCCATGAAAAATGCAATTGCAGCCCTCAGTGTGCTTTTCCAGAGGGGAGTAGGGCCATCACACATCCTGCTGCTCCAGGAGATAAGGGCACACAATAGCCCAGAGCCATGGTGCACAGCCCCTAGCACACTGCCGGGAACTTCACCTTTGCTGACAGACCTGGTCAGGGGCCAGGCAACAGGAAACTGAAAGAGCCTCTTCCCAGAAAATCATGCGTTGCTCATGAATCACCTGATATCAATGGCAAATGCAGCTGCCAAACATTGTGCAGCTCCATGACTGATGGCTTACACAAACCATTTACTGAGTTCATATGCACCTTTGCAGATAATTTCCTCTTCATGGTCTGCCCCGAACTCTTTGCAAAGCCTTACCCCAGTTATCTCCTTGTTCTCCTGTCCACTTTTGGGTCTACCCACCTTCCTAACCTTCACCCCCTCTATGGGCATTACCCTAGCTGTGCTCCACCAAAGGAGGTCAGGAGACAAGGGGCCATCCACTTACATGAAACTTAGATCCACTGCAGCCTCTGTCAGCCATGGAGAAGTTCATCTTCCACCTGTGAGAGAGCAGGAGGTGTCAGGCAGTGAGCAATTCATGACAGCACACCATATGTGTTGGCTGTGTTGTCACTGGGCAACCTGAATGTTTGCTAAAATGCAACAAATGTCACTCCTTGCAATGCCCAGCTGTGAGAGGAGTATGGCAGAGAGATAGAGAAGGTGGCTGCAAAACTTCCAAAAGCTTCTGGCAGCAAGTAGTGGTTTAGAGGTGTCACAGACAGCAAAAGCCCCACCTGCTTAGTTGGGCCACTCACATTTGGGATGGCTGGAGCAGGAGCTGAAGCAGACTCTTAACAGTGCTCCACTATGCACCACAATTTTGGAATAAATAGCTAAGCCACTGTATGTGTGAACAGTTTTATTCCTCTCAGCCCTTGACAAGCCTTTAATCCATGGCAGATAGTGCCTCGTAATGAAATCTGTAGTTTAGGAAGAGCACGATGCTTCTCCAGTTCTCCTCTCGGTTCTTGCCAACATCACTTTTGCCCTTTCTTGTTCAGGCTCAAAAAACAATGTGCATAACTTGAGTAAGACTCTGGAATGGAATAAAATTGCCCTTTCACTAAATCATGGATGTTCACCCCCATGGTAATTGCTTTTGCTCTTTTCTAGGTCACTGTCTTACAAATCAAATCACAAGTGACATGGAGAAGGCAAACAAAGACTGATCATTCACCACCCTGTTAATACAATAATTCTAGGTCCTCAAGGAGAAGAGAGATCTGGGAGAAGAGATAGTCCATGGCCATAGTCAAGCACCACTGCTGTCCTCCCACAGCAGGAACTGACAGGCCAGACATCACCTCACACTTTTCTCTTGCTTATCAGGAAGGGTGGGAAGTCTGTTGCAATCAGAAGGTGTGATGACAGGACAGGGAAATGCATTTGGTTGAAACTTAATCTGGTGAGCCTGAATACAAGTGATAGTAAAGAACATTACACATGGTTTCTGCACAGGCTCACTGCTGAAGTGATCACCGTATGTCCCCTGTGGGTCTGCTGAGCCTAGACTGAAAGCCTGGCTGTCACATCTTGCTTGCTGTTGCTGTCAGTTAACTAGGATAAGCATCGATCAAGCTAACAATGTTTCTGCAGCAGAACTGAGTGCAGATTGTCAAACCCAGCTAAGAAGCACAATACATATTTGATCAGTCAAGCTCCCTGCTAGTAGCACCCCGCATAGGGTTGGGGATGTTCACATCAGCTCTTTCAATAGAGCAGCCTAGAAGTACCTTAACTCTAGTTCAAGGATGCCTGTGCATTTGTGCGGGTACACTCCAGTTCCAGGTTGTACGTGATCCCAGGGGCAGATTCAAGGTTTGGCTATGGTTTAGGAAACAGGTTTTCTAAGATGCAATACCATGCATGCCACCTCCTAAACTGGTAAGCATGGCAAACTGGTACTTTTGTCATGTTGTTTTGGATTAATCCAAATGGGAAGAATTTCTTGTATCACTTACCTGGAGGGTAGAAAACCTATCCTATTGCACTCTCGATCCTGTTGAGGTAAAAAGGCTGAAGATAATTAGATAATCTTCTAATTTCAAGATGCACCTGCTCTCAGTGTTTGGTTTTGTGTGTCTACAAACTCTCTTTTGTTAGATTTGGAGTGTAAACTAATTTGTCATTCAAGTCATTAAGAAGACATCATTAACTTTTCATAGTCATTAGTTTATTTTCATAGAATCATAGAATCATAGAATCATAGAATCATAGAATGTTTTGGGTTGGAAAGAACCTTAAAGATCATCTAGTTCCAATCCCCTGCCATGGGCAGGGACACCTTCCACTAGAGCAGATTAGGGATGGGGCATCCACAGCTTCTCTGGGCAACCCCTTCCAGTGCCTCACCACCCTCACAGTGAATAATTTCTTCCTTATAGCTAATCTAAATCTACCCTTTTTCAGCTTAAAGCCATTCCCCCTTGTCCTATCACTACATGCCCTTGTAAAAGGTCCCTCCCCAGCTTTCCTGTAGCCCCCCTTTAGGCACTGGCAGGCTGCTATGAGGTCCCCCCAGAGCCTTCTCTTCTCCAGGCTGAACAACCCCAACTGTCTCAGCCTGTCTTCATAGGGGAGGTGCTCCAGCCCTCTGATCATCTTTGTGGCCTTCCTCTGGACTCATTCCAGCAAGTTCATGTCATTCTTATGCTGGGGGCCCCAGAGCTGAACGCAGTATGCCACATAGGGTCTCACCAGAGTGGAGTAGAAGGGGAGAATCACCTCCCTTGATCTGCTGGTCACATTTCTTTTAATGCAGCCCTGGATACAATTGGCTTTCTGGGCTGCAAATGTACATTACCAAGTCACGCTGAGCTGTGAATGGCTTCCCTTCCCTCCAGTGTGCTGACCGCACCACACAGCTTGGTGTTGTTGGCAAACTTGCTAAGGGTGCATTCAA
The DNA here is from genome assembly GCF_015220075.1 of Falco rusticolus. Classification (NCBI taxonomy): domain Eukaryota; kingdom Metazoa; phylum Chordata; class Aves; order Falconiformes; family Falconidae; genus Falco; species Falco rusticolus. Next base: position 37,123,776 of record NC_051192.1, read on the forward strand.
TCCCACTCTCCATGTTGCCAACAAAGCTATTAAACAGCACCAGTCCCAATACTGATCCCCAAGGAACACCACTTGTCACTGGTCTCTACTTGAACATTGAGCTGTTGACCGCAACTATTTGAGTGTGACCATCCAGCCAATTCCTTATCCACCAAGTGGTCCATCCATCAAATCCATGATTTCCCATTTTGGGAAAATCAGTACAGAATATTTAAAACAAATGGAATTAAAATGCTTTTCTGATGAGGAATTTATAGCATGAAAGATCTATAATCCTAGCTCTGGAGTATGTTGGCAAGATGACACTATATTCAAACGAGGGAAGGGGAGTAGGTTTTGCATTTGATGTAATCAGCTAGCTTCTTAATTGACTCTTCATTTTAGTAACGGCACTTTTCCAGCTGCCTTTTCAGAGTGCAGATTTATTTATAAATAAATAAATAAAAAGGGAACATTTATAGAGAACTAAGCTTCCTGGAAATACCACATTTGAACTCACAAGCTTCTTAACATCCTTTTTATATCCTGATGGTGTAATCCATGTATTTTCATCCTTAGCCAGCAAGTAATTTGGCATTAGCACCTCACTTTATTTAGGGCTGTTGCAAAAGACTCCTGCTTTATGGCGAGTGTTAAGAGGAGAATCTAAACCTGTAAAGACAGACGGTCTAAATTTAGTAAGAGTAATGGAAAGCATTGTGCTTAGAGCTAAAAAAGAAAAGGGATAGCATCGTGGGAACAGATTACTGTCAGGCTATTTGGCTCTTTAGCAGGACTTGCCTATTTAGCAGTAATAACCATGATGACCAAATTTTGCTGTAACTATGAAAACCCATATGACTCTTTGGCCTTACTTATGCTGGCATAAATAACAGCACATTTTTTCCCCATTTTTTAAAAATTATTATTTTAAATTTTACCCTTTTTGAAAACTGGCCTGTTTAAAAAGGAATGAAACAAAGTTTGCTCTCTTTCAAATAGGAATTAATTCCTCCTTGGATTTAAAGCCTCCAGGACTAATGTGGAACCTACATACTCTGCGATGAGTATCTTGTGAGTCTACAAATTAAAAATCTCAGGTAGGATAAAAGCTGTCCTGAAAAGAAAAAGTGGACGATAGATGCAGGAAAAGCTGAGATGTACAAGCCCTTACTTTTTAGATATGATGGTGCATTGTTAGAGATGTCTACAATTTCAAAAATTTGGGATCAGTCTGTGGGGGATTGCTAGCCCATGATCAGGGCAGAAACTGAAGCAAAAGACTTGCAAAGAAAGCTGTCAAAAGTGCACTTCAATGCCTTATATAGGAAACTAAGGTACCACCTATGGTGGCAAAAGAGAAGATGTGAGATTTCCTGGTCACAGAGAAAATACCCGTGTCTGAATCTGACAGGGACACAGAGACAGGGATGTGACAAAAGGCAGACAAATAGAGAGGGTTGTGGGCAACTGGGGCAATGGGTTTTCAGCTGTCATCTGTGTGAAACCAAATTGCAATTACAATTTGCTACTCAGTGATGGATAAATAGAGAGATATAATGCATCCTATTTTTAATACGTGGTTACTTAGATAGCTGCTGGATTTTAAACTGTAAGCAACGTGTATTTTATCTCCACATGTTTTTGGTTTGGGTCCTGAGTGTGCCTGATGACTAATGCAGTATGCTAAGCGTCATCCATCAGCGAGGAGCACTGTGCCAGGAGTGCAAGAGCACTGAAGACTGAGTTCTTTAATTCTTGTCCAGGGAAGGGTATTGATCTCTGTTTTTTAAATGGTTTCTTCAAAAAGGCAATTCTGGGACCCATGCAGTGTTTTAATTTTTTTTTACTTGAAGAGGACTTACAGGATGACATAATAACATAAAGGTGCATTTGCTGCAACAGATGGAAGACCTTAGCTGAAATGGAAGCACTGAATAGAGACCAGGTACTTGGCTACACATGGGAAAAATATCCACTGTTTGGTTCATGTGCGCCCATAAAATGCCAGAGGATAGATGCAATTAACCTGTTTGCAATTCCTTATACTTTGTAGATATTCGCAAAGTGTATCATTTAGAACCATCATATAAAACTATCTCCAAAAGCAAAAAGTTAAAGGTACATTGTAAAAAATGATTTTAACTATAAAAACCTGCTAGTAATTTTAAAGTGGTTCTGGGACTAATTTTTTTTTAATTGCACAGCAGAAGTTCAGACTAATTTCAGTAGAGTCAAACTTGCTGTGCCAGAATTAAACCGAGAGGTGAGAATCAAGCTCACTATTTTTCCTTACTTCACAATCAGTGATCTTTCAAAAACAGTTTTAGAAAATCATATTTATCGAATTTATCAATTTCAAATGGGTGAACTGCATTCAGACAATATGAGCATTCCTGTATTTCTGGGGTGACTGGAGACCCGACTGCATAATGGGAAGAAGAAAAACACAGCTGTGTGAACATACTGAAGACTATCTGGATTCAGTTTATGCTTGTCTGGAAGATGGCAGTGCTCCTCTCAGAGCCTTCATGTGAACACTATAGTTGAAACATAAGACCCTTTTAAAAAGGTTACACAGTTCATGAACATTGCAAGTCCATGCCAGAACATTGTTGTGGTCCATAGCCCTGGGCCCTGACACATGGGGTTATTAGACAGGCAAAACAAGAAGGAGGGTCCGGTTGCCCACAGCTAACAACCCACCTGCAGCCTCAAGTCACCACCTATACCTTCTGGTTGCAATCACATGACTCAAAGGGATCAATTTTCCATAGCCCGGCTGAATGACTGTCAGAGGCTGTGACACATGTCTAAGAGTTCTGAGCCAAGTTAAAGTCTCACTTTTACCAGCCAGGTGGGGTTCTGCTCCCCCTCACAGCTTCCCATCTCCACCTCTGTGCTGGGCCCTTACACTCTGCCAGCCCCTGGGCAGGACAGAAAGGAGGGAATTATGGGACCCTCCTGTCTTGGTTAAATCAACTGCTATTTTGGCTCACTGGTCTGTGAAAATACATCAGCGCTGTTGGCCTAACCCAGCTGTGGAGTAAAACAGGTCTTATGGAGCTTAATCCTGTAGGTTTTACTTTGCAGCCTCCAGCAGGGACAGAAGGCACCACAGCTGATGGGCAACGGCTCATGAAGGCAAGGGAACTCACAAGCTCTGTAACCAGTCTTTCTTACCAGGCTGCTCCAATCAAGGTGACATGGAATATTGTATGTTTGGCTTGCTTATTGCGACAGAAGTTGCATGGTTGGAGTGGAATGAAGGACAACACGCAGTGGTAGAGCAGGTACTCACTGGTATTAACTTCTATTCATGTAAACAGTCCCACTGAAGCCAAAGGGAGACCTGGAGTGAATACGTTGTGCATGTTGTGTGTTGGAAGGTTCTATAATCTGGTTCAGAGTTGACTAACCATAGCATTTTAGCATGAGCATCTGGAGAACTATTTTTGACCCAGATGGTAACAGGCCCTCATCAAATGTTTGGTTTGATTCATGCTAGCTGAATGACTCCACTAACAATGCTCTCATGTTTGAAAAATGGTTTACAGGTTGATATGACAGTATAACTCTGTAGATTTTGGCGCCGTTTGACACAAGAAGTACTCTTCTGGAAATGATTTTCTAATGGAGTGTCCCAGTATCTTATCTATTGCAGATCTTTGCCATTTTTTGCGTGATGGCAACATGCCAGGAGATGCAATGTCACGTTAATAATTGTTACTATGTCATGTATGTTTCAGGGCAGATAGCCAAAGTGATAGGTGCTTTAGAAACAATTAAACTTTTTTTTTTTTTTTTTTTTGCTTTTCATATTTCTTGTTCTCCAGAACTTTTAATTTTATAGGCTGCTTGTTCTTCTCTCCTTGATCTGGGTTGCTGAAACAGTTCTTTTTAGTGACCCCAAAATAAGGCATAGTATATCACTAGTCATCTGTAAACTGTAATTTAGAAATACATGCTTTGGAGGTATGTTAATCATCAAATCTGTTAAGCCTTCTACTGGCTTGCAGTGATGTTTTAAACAAATACAGATTTTCTTTGCTAAATGTTTTTAATTGCTTGCAGGGGTTATCAACATCTGCAAAGGTAAAATACTTCAACTCCCTAGCAAACCGCATGATTTCCAGTTAGTTCCACATCTTTTGATACCAATCCCATGTGCCTATGATGTGATCTGCTAAATACACATGTGTTGAGCAAAATATGCACATGTTGAATGATCACCTCCAGGGTGGGGGGTGTGAAACTGTTTTTAACCGACTGCATTTATCAGTCATTGAAAACTCCCTTTACAGGCAATGGAAAGAAACCATCCTGTCCAGAGGGCCCACCATCTCTGTTTAAGACAAATGAGATCAATGGCTCTTCCTGGATACCTGTTTCTCTCTGTAAACTGTAGTCACCGTAAAGGAAGACTAGGTGGCTGGCTCAGATCTGACCCATGCTGATAAAGCGATATGGTTTAATTAACTTAGTCATAGACTGTTAACTGAAGTGTGTCTCAACATATCTCAGTGAGATGATATTCTATATTCAAGGTTGAATAAAATAGTACTCGGATAATCTTTTATTAAGCAGGAACAGTTCTTACAAGGTTTAGTCCAAGTCTGAAAATTCATCATTCAAAACACAACAGTAAATTATAACCTTATAACCAACCTGATGGCTGAAATGGCATTTACCCACACCATTGACCTGTTTCTTGAGTTTAAGGATGGCATCTAGTCCAGGCTATGAGTGTGATCCCAGCTCTGAAAACAAGTGATCCTGGAGCGCAGAGAAACTTCAGACCCAAACCTGGAAGCATAAGTCATATTCGAGACCCTCTTTACCATTAGTCAATAAAGTGTGTTCCAAAGCTTGTTGTATGGTCATCACTTAAAAGAAGTGTGGGGGTTATTTTGTCCCTTCAGAAAAGCTAGGTTCCTGTATACCCACATATCATCTCTATTTCTTATTTCAGTGTAGCTCACAGCACAGTCAGTCATTAACTGCAGTTATATGGTATATACTAACTTCCGTTCAAATCCATACAAACGCTGTTTTCAGCATATATAACTGAATTGATACAGCACAGTTCTCAGCAGGAAAGTTACACATTGTACCTGGGGAGACAGTAGCTGCACAGCTGTCTTCAGAGTAGGGTGTGCATTTACCTGAACTAGCAAGTTGATTTCCCTAGGAAAAGCAAAAATGGTAGCTGACTGAGTGACAATACATTTTTGAAGCCATATAGGACTCTGTACGAGACATCTACTCCACTCTCCGATATGCTATAATGGAGATCACTTCTTTACAAAAGTAAAGATAGATTTCTATAGATTTCAAAAGTGAAGATACAGATTTTCCATACTAGTTCAGAATTTCTCAATAACAAACCACTAGAGAACAGTCGTAGCGCAGAGGGAAGGATGTTTAGGAGTACTGATAAAGAAGGATAAAGTCTAAGCAGGCTTAGGTCTGATCCTATAAAACACTTGTTTATGTGCTTTCATAATTTATATTATCAATATATGTATTTATACATATAAAATATATTTTTATATAAATATATATTTTAAAATATATATTACATTCATAAAAGATGGCCTGAACTGTGGCTTGTCTTCTCTTCATCAACGTGCCAGAGACCATTTGCAGAGTGCCAAGTCCCTCACCCCCGGCCGCGTGTCAGGGAGCGGTGGCTCATGAACAGACCCTTACTGCACAGACAGGCCCAGGCTGCCGCTTTCCTGGACAGTTACATCCTCCCGAGTAAATAAGCAGCTGCTGAGGGAGCCCCGGGACGTGGTGCAACTGCTGTGGCCTGGTGCGGCCTGCCCGGGCCTGCTGCGGGGCGGCGGCGGAGGCAGCCCACGTTGTAGCAGCCGAAGATCCACACACCAAAAACGTTATCTGGAGGAAACTCTGGTGTTAGCTGGGTGCATCACAGAGGCAGGTGGACCCGGAGGGGGACGTGACAGAGGAGACCGCATCCGGCAGAAGGAAGGGTTTGTCAGGGCTGAGGGAGGCGAAGGCAAGCTCAACTTCAGGAAAGCTGCCCCCCTTGTCACCCAGCGGCGACGCCTCTGTGGAAGAGCCACGGGAGCTGTGAGATCGCTCCTGCCCCTCACTTAGCAGCAGCTTAAACCGCTTGCTAACGCAGGCGCGGGAGGACAGCCCTGCCCAGCGGCGCGGGCTCCCGCGCCCGCCGTTTCCGAGCTGTCGGGCCGCCCGGGGCTCCCCCGCGCAGGCCGCGGCGGGGCGCGGCACCGGCCACGGGGTGTCGCCCTCGCTCCAGACGCAGAGCGGTCTCCCGGGCCGGCGGCGCGGCCGGCGTGGAGGGGAGGGCGGCCCGGCGGGAGCGGCTGGAGGCTGCGGGCGGCGGCCCTTGGGGATCCAGGGATCTGGTGGAATCACCGTCCCTGCAAGTGTTTGAAAAGCGCGTAGATGCGGCGCTTAGGGACAGGGTGTAGTGGTGGACTGGGCGGTCCTGGGTTAATTGGTGGCCTTGGTGATCTTGAAGGTCTTTCCCAACCGAAACGACGCCACGTTCCGTGGTGTCCCACAGCCGAACGCGGGCGCTGCTGGTGGGGCGGCTCCAGGGCGGCCGGGGCCGGGGCCGGCGGGCCCGCACTGCCGGCCGTGCCCCGAGCGCCGCGCCGGGTCGGTGGCACCGGCACAGCGAGCGGAGAGGCCGGCTCCCCCGCCACCCCCGGCCCGGGGCGGAGGCCCTGCGGCAGCGCGGCCCAGGCCGCCCGGCTCGGCGCTCCGTGCTCCACCGCCCTGTGCCACGCACGGGGCGCTCTGCTCCGCCAGCTCCCCGCACCCCTCTTTTCTTCTACTCCCAACAGATGGAGCAGGAGGCAACTCCTGAGTGAACGGGAGAGCCCTGCTCTCTCCAGGGCTTGCAAACATCCCAAGCTGGGAAACACTTAGCACAGCTGCGGGTGACCAAGCAGAAAGGTGCAGTGGTTACACAGCCTTGCTGTAGTGCCCGTCACTGTACGGAACAGCCACAAACTGCAGAATTTCAGTCACCCAAAGAAGAGAACTGTCATTTAGTCTTACCTGACACTAAAGCAATCTGCTGGCCTTTTGCCTCTGATTCCAAATGTAAATGTAGTACATACCTGTATTAACTGTTTAAAAGTTTTCTTTTTCAAATAGCAAACTTTGGGTTTTTAAACCCTCAGGTTTTGGCAAGTAGTTTTGGAAGTGTTTTTGCAGAAACTTTCCATAGACAGTTCCAGCCAGCATGGAAAATTTTGTCCCGATCTTTGTTTCTCGGTCTTGATAGCAGAAACTATAAATGTGGGGAGTGTCAGAAACCATCTTTGCTATAATCAATCTTACTAGCTCTACTGGCATAACCATAGCCACATGGTGTTGCATGAACATCTGTAGAGCTGGTACTGGAGTTAAATAGGGAAGTAATGTTGTGGAATATTTCATTTCACTTCTTAGAAGAGTACAGATGGGCCAGAATTCATCTTGCCTACCTTTAGGTACCCCAGATAAGATGCCCAACTAGGACCAGCCCCCCAAAGCTCTTTTCTGAGCAGCGTCCTTCATTTTTTTCAGCTATCCATAGCAATTTTTCACTGCAGGTGCAAGGCTGTGCTAGAACCTTGGTTTTTTTCATTAATGCCTCCAGGCTCTTTATGAGAAGTGTGCAGAAGATGGGAATACACTGCTTTTTTAAAAGCTTTTGGGGGAGAAACAGGCATCTCCTGCTTAACTTGACCAGACTGCCTGCCAGAAGTAACCGCCTGCTGAGTATAGAGGGAGCACGAGTAACATACTGTCACTGAGAAGGTTCACTTATCTTTGTAAGGCTCATGAGACGGTACATGGCTTGTGGTACACAGAGATAAGTAATACAACAAAAACAACCACATGAAATGTCTGAATTTATGTGTTTAAATATTTCTGTATCACCAATACACTCCTTCCAAGAGGTGTATGAAAAGCCCAGGCACACTCACCATACAAAATACAATATAATTAGTGTTTTAAGGTTCATATGGTTGACCATTCTGCTAAGTAAAGGAACCCAAGCTGGTGGAAGTGTCACAGAAAATTTGGGTGATTGCTTCCATTTTACAAGTAGGTGAAATTAAACCACAGATTCAGCTTGTAGTCAAAATAACACACAGCATCTATGTCAGCTGGGATTTCAGGAGTCCTAGCCCTTTGCTTCTCACTCCAGAGACTTTTCTCTAAAGGGAATATAGACCTTTCTGTATAACAAACAAAACAACAAATAAACTCAAAAACCAGCTGACTGCCATAGACTCCCTCCCTTCAGGCATGACTGTAATACATCAGATTTAGGGACATTAAAAACATGGAAAAAAATTTCACCTTTTCTACACTAAAAAATTGAGGTGGCATGTGCTGAATATTCATTGCTCACAGTTGCAGACTTCTGCACAAAGCAGCAGCCATATAATGGGCCTACGCAGGGCAGAACAGTCAAAATTACAACCAGACATTGTTTTTTAAAAGTAACCCATTAAAAAATGCTCTGCATCTTGGAAAAGATGAAAGACACCCAAGGTACACCTCTGAGTCACCGAAGTTCCATACTTCTTCATATTAATGACTCCAGTGTTTTTTTACTTGAAAACAAGAGATACTATTTAACGATGTATTACCCTAGGGCTGCAGTTCTCTGCTTGCGTATCTGCACATAGCACCTTGCTAATGCCTGGGAAATGTGAGACAAAGATAATGCATAAAGCAGAACTTTGTTGCTTAGCAAGTGCAGTTTCATTTTCTATAGGAGCAAATTAGCACTATATATTTAAACATCTCTAGCCTACGCGTCATCAAAAGGTGTTGTGGGCACTTTACAGGACTGGAAGACTTTGGAAGGCCTGTCAGGACACTATTCAAAGAGTTACTGAATGCATGAATTTGGGATTGTTGGGAGTTTGAAGGGGAGGTGGCTGCACCTCTTCCACATACTAACATGATCTGAAAGAAGTGTTTTATTGGTTGCTATAAATTAGCATTTTCAGCTCTGAGTGCGGTCTCCCAGACATAAGTTTATAGCTGAAGCCATACAGGTTTTTTTGTTCCTACATCTAACGGATAATAAAAGATGGAAAGTTACTGCGTGCTTTTATTTTGGAAATATAATGAACAGAAATATCATCCCTATGAGAGCTTTGCTTACACTGCTGTTATCACAGTGGCCTGAGCAACAGTTGACTCTGTCCAGGTTTTTCTCAGCAGCTGCTCATTCTGATTCTCTGAATTGCTACCACCACCGACTGCAATAACCAGTGGGTAATGGGAGCTGTAAATAAGGTGCAGACACCCAGTCCCTCATAGAAGGAAGCCACCCATCCCTATGCAAAAGAAATTGAATGGGATCACCCGAGAAGTGGTTATCTTAACACTTAATTCTTTGTTGAAAGTCCCTCTTGTAGGCCACCCAGCAGTACTCAGTAATAAAAACCTGTATTTGACCCTCAGTTTTAGATGAATAGCCAGTTGTACATCACCCGGGTGAGCATATTATCAGTTGTTGAAGTCTACCCTCCCCATACAGATTTAAACACACTGGTAAACTCTGGGTGCATTACACTCCCCACATCCTAGCAGCAATGTTCGATGCTCCAGGATGGACTCCCAGGTAGGGAGTTTCCATCAGCCTTACAAAAACCTGCTGTTAGCATACGCCCGCAGCATAGTGCTAAGTCTTTGTTACACAACTCACCTAAGGACTTAATTCTTTATTGTGTAGTTATGCTTTGTCCACACCAGAGAGCAGCATCTTCACTTTCCTAGAGAAAAGTAATTTTGAGGAAGTGTGAACATTTGTATCTCCTAAGAGCACCCACATTGATACACACCCACTTGAACACCCACAGTTGGAAGACCAAGTATTTTGCCAAGGTGTATCCATGACAGGACTTGTATGGGCGCAGTCTGATGGAATAAAAATCACACCCCCAAGCAAAATTACACGGGTATCTTAGCTGATGACAGCTCAGCCTTATTCTTAATTTTTATATAAAAAGCTCGCTAAATTTTTTCAGAGAAAACCTTTGTTTTAAAATAAAAAATGACAAAGTTTATGGAAGTATTTTTCAGGATTTTACTGCAAACCAATGGGTTTGGTCACAAAAAATATGATACATATAACCATGTTAATTATATTACATTACAATGATGGTATACATTACAAGTAAGTCTGTAAGTTTAAATATACATCTAGAGTTACAACTGATGTACAGATCTTTTTTTACAATACATACAATCAGGAATGAAAAAAACCCAAACCCCAAAACCATAAATAATGCCCATTTTACAGATGACACCTTTAAAACTAAAAAAGACCGGAAAAAAAAAAAAAAAGAAAAAGAAAACAACAGCTTTGACTGACTGCAGCTGGGGCATTTTGGTCCATAAAACCCCTTTCTAAAAATAGAAATCTTTTTTCATAGCAGCAATGCTTTCTTCAAGCATTTGGATACAAGTAATTGAGAGCCCATTTCAATAATTTTAGTTGACTGTATAGATTTACAAAAGAAATTTCAAAATTACATTTAATTTATCTTCCAAATATGGAAGAAACAAACAATGCCCCACATTGTGGTATCCTGCAAGTGTCACACTGATGCTTTAAACTAAGTCCATCTGTAGTACGCAGACCACACACATACCATTTGTTCACATAGTAAACCCACATAAATGAACTGAGAAACACACTCTGCAACAGGGAAAGCTTTGGAGCTCACAAGATCTCATCAGAAAAAGGCACATTTCATAAAATCCTTTTCACATTCAGACAGATCTTCAGGCAAGGCTTTTCGGCGCATGACTTCAAAACAGCTTGTTCTTACTCCTACGATCTGCTGTAGCAGTCTATGGCAGCAGTCACTCTTGTTTTTCTTTCCCAAGGAGACAGCACCACTTTGGGGGAAGAACGAATGGAAATGAAAAGCCTGTAAAGCTCATTTAGAGAGTGATGTGCTCTTCAAAAAAAGCTTCCAGCAAACAGTATAGTTGAAATTAAGGCTGCAAAGCTGCCATGGTGGAAATGTGCAAATTCTCTTTCAAGATGACAGGTCAACTGGCAGTTCCACCAGAAGGCCAAACAAAAATAAAAATAATAGTTGTTATTATTATTTAAAAAAATAAAGAAAAAATGTTCACAAGAAAGAGTCCATGGGTGGGGCATACGAGAAGCCCAAAAAAGCCTCAGCGGCTTCTTTGACGCTGGCAGTGATGAGGATGCTGTCTGGGGACTGGCCAATGGAGTTGGGGACTGGCTCATCTGTAAACTCCGGATCAAAGTGTCGCAGGTCACTGGGGCCACTCTGTGGAAAGGGCAGAAAAGGAAAGACACAAGATTTAGACCCAAATGTTTTGTGGGTGCACAGTTCAATTCAAAGTGGGGACAAGTACTCCTATGTAGAGACTCACAGCATTATGACCTCAGGCCCACTGTTTAACAGCTATTGCCAGTTGTAGTTTGACCTTTTTTTTTTCTCCATCTTGCTGGATATTGTCTCACTAAACCAAAGATTCAATTCAATACACTATCCTCCAACTAAGCTCATGCAACATAAGCCAAACACAAACATGCCACTCTTCCATGTGGCAGTTTGCAGGGGAGGACTTTGATTTCTGGCGTAGTTATTAAACTCAGTTTATAAAAAGTTCAGAAAAGTGAAAGAACAACCTGCACAACCAGATCTCCCTCTCTTTAGATGTTAGTATCTGACACACCAAATGTAACTCTGCCCTGAGGAAGCTACTTGCATTTCACACCTTACTTCCCGTTAAGTACAACAGGGATGCTGGGGATTACTTTAAAATAGCCATGCAAATGAAGCATGTAAGAGGCCGGAAAAAAAAAAAAAAAAAAAAAAAAAAGCTAAATTTAGATTTTCCATCAGCGAAAAGTCAGCTACTGCTTATTTCTAACCTTGCCTGGAGAGCCACAGGGGAAGGAAAAGCCATGTTCCCCAAATACAGCCATCCGGCCAGTTCTGCCCACCTCCTGGGCACCCCACAGGGACAAGGGGGAAAAAAGACACTCTCCATACGTTCTATAATTAGAAGTGATACGTACCACATTTGGGTTAAAAGGGGGTGTAATCTTCTTATTAATGAGATCATCCCAGTTAATTGGGGAGAAGAAGATGTGATTCTTTATCTCCATCTGTTAACAGAGAAAAACAGATTAATTCAGACCCAAGCTAGTGTAAGCAGTATGGCCTAGTCATCCTCCCATGCTGCCTACAGGCACTGGCTGGTTTGCACTTACAAAGTCCTCCTTGGCGCCAAGCCTCTTTGTCCTGTCTTTCTGCAAGAGGCCTTCCAGGAGATGTCTAGCTGAGTTGGTAATATTTGGCTTCAGCTGCAAGGGTTTGTTCAAGATGTTGTCGTACATTTCTGCCGTGTTCCTGCTGTAGAAGGGTGGCTGCGGGAACGGGAGAGACCCAGGTTAATGACACTGACAGGCAAGGCAAGGGGTTTCTTGCAGGGAAAGGACAAGGAATCTAGTTTTATCATTCATGAAGGATTCACTGCTTACCAAGCCATAAAGCATCTCATACAGGACTGCTCCCAGGCACCACCAGTCCACAGTTCGGTCATAGGGCTGCTTATGAAGAACTTCAGGAGCGAGATACTGTGTAAGAGAAGGAAGAGAGCCACGTTAGCCAAAGGCATCTTTATAGTTAGGAAAGTCTCCCCATTCTCGAATGAAAGAAGCTAACTGAATCCCAGCAATATCTGAGCTACCAGAAAGCTACAAGCTCTTTATAAACAGGGAGATGTCTCAAGAGCTGTTCTCTCCTGATCCACAAGCTCTCTGTGTCCTGCATATCCTCACTGGGAGCCTGGTATTCCTAGACCCGTAATACCCCCTGGTCGTCTAACCAGCCATAAATAAACACGGGAGATGTCAGTTTTCACTGATGAAGACAGCATTTGCTGCCGCTCTGCGAGTGGCGGGCTGAGAACAGGCCATACCTCTGGCGTGCCGCAGAAGGTGGAGGTTGTGCCGTTGTGCTCTATGTTTTCTTTGCAGAGTCCAAAGTCAGTCAAGACAATGTGCCCCTGCGAATCCAGCAGGATATTCTCTGGCTTCAAGTCACTGTAGGAAGAGATCAAAGACGAGTGTTCATTAGGGGACCTACAGTGAGAATCTTAGGTGCAACTGTTTACAGAACTTCACTAAGTCACAAAATAACATTAAAAGCAATTTTGAGCTCAAACTGAGATCCACTTTTCATGCTGATTCAACAAAGCACATTTTTTTCAGTCTGACAAACCAAACAAGGTCACTTACCGATAAACAATGTTCAGGGAGTGCAGGTAGCCCAGTGCACTGGCAATTTCAGCAGCGTAAAAACGGGCTCTCGGCTCCAGGAAGCAACGCTCCCTCTGGAGATGGTAGAACAACTACAGGAGACAGAAAGAACAAAGTTGCATAAATGGTGCCAAAGCCTGTTAACAATGCACTTAATTAGATTCAACATATATAGGGAGGGAGAACAATAGCAGGAAATGGCCTAACGATCCTTTGGTAGTTCAAAACTTGGCAGGCTGGAAACACTCAATCCAGTAAATTTTCCCTTATGACTTCTCCCCTTGCAACTTTTTTTTTTTTATTTAAAAGGAAGGGTGAAAAAGTCTACCCTACCACCGTGCACGATAGGAAATACTACTTGATTTTCTTAGAGCTTACCTCTCCACCATTGATGTAGTCCAGGACAAAATACAATTTGTCTGCAGTTTGGAAGGAAAAGTGAAGCCCGACCAGGAACGGGTGTTTCACATTTTTCAGCAGGACATTGCGCTCTGACATAATGTGCTTCTCCTGAGAACATAAGAAATCATCAATGTTTAGTACACTCGTTTAGTAATAGCAGTGAAAATATATTTGATTGACATCGCAATGGCATCATGAAGAAGCAGCTTATTACCTCCTTCTTCTTCAGGATGGCTTTTTTCTGCAGGACTTTAACAGCATAGAACTGCTCTTCTGCCTTATGCCGTGCAAGCAGAACCTGAAAGGATAAAATCCCAGAACTGAGCAATACTGAAACAGAGAACAACCCATAAACACAACTGGAAACGAGCCTTTATGTTAACTGTAGAGCACTGCTACATCCCTCTGGTTCAATGTACAATCCCTTTGCTGGAAATGCCTAATGCTATTACCACCCTGGCAGATTTAATCTAGCTCAAAGTTTTTACTCTAGTTCCCTTCCAAAAACAAAGCACGCATTCTTCTCGGCAGCAGTGCCCCACACTCCCTGGCTCTTTTACAACTCGAACGCAGCACCCTGCTCCCTCTCCCACAGCTATGCAGGTAGCCAGGCACTGGGCAGCAGGACACGCGGTTTAAGTGACCACCATTTACCAAAGCCAGTACAAACCTGACCCTTGGGCATTACATACAAGAGCTGAAGAGTATATAAATTACAACCAGAAAAGAAATTAAATTTACCTTCCCAAAACTGCCTTTCCCAATCACTTTTAAGAAATGAAAGTCTGATGGTTTGGCATGTGGGTTGGATGATGGACCAAGATTGATCTGCTGTGAAGGACTCGGCTAGAAAAACAGACAGAAGCCACATTTATTAAAACAGTTTTGTTAGTAAAGAGTCTCAACAGTATCTCTTTTAAAAATGTAAATAATGACTTTGAAAATGAAGATGACTCTTTTACCACTAAGAATTTAATATTGACCTCTACCAAATATCTTAAACTACTAGGAACTGCCTCTAAGATGACTATTATAGCCCTGGCTTACTTAAAAGTTCTTGTTGAGGTCCTAGCCACATTCCATACTTCAGTAACAACTAATAAAGCTTTTTCTAAAATTTCTTCTCTATGTCGGGAAAAAGTTTCAGTTTATTACTCTTTTTGCCAGTTACATCAGTGTGCTATGAGCTGAACTAAACAAAGTACCACTCGTTATGCTCATTTTGCTACACTTCTATTACCGGCCGATTTGCTGTTCTAAAAATGCTTCACTGGGTGAAAGCTACTTACCGGAGGGGAAGGATTAGCATTCATAAGTTCAGGCTCCGGAGGCTGGGAGATTTTCAAGATAGACTGAACTTCAGGGCTGCAAGGGTAAGAGCGTGCATGATTAGATGAGTTACCAGAAGCGTCAGGCAAATCTTTCCACCAGAGGGCAAGCATGTATCGCGAAAGAGGAGTTTTGGTTTGGGCTATTACAGAAGGCAACTGAAACAACCTCTTTGATGAAAGGAATAAAATTAATCTAGAAAAAGTAAATTCCACCATACAAATAAATGTATTTATACTCTAAGTACAGTTCAAAATAGGGACGGGTCACTAGAAATCCCATCTGACGTATTTCTCCCAAACCCAGCTCAAGATTGTTGCCAAATGAGTAATACCTCAAGATCAATTAACTCTTCCATAACAGTCATGCCAGAGGCATTACAGTAAACATTTTTTTAACTAGATCTCACAACTGACAGTCATATTTGTGACCGAAATCCGGCCAGAATTGCCGATACTTACTGCTTGCATGCATACGAGTTGGTGGCTATCTTCTGAATGAAGTCGTTCAGTCCCATTCTTCTCTGCTTCATGAAAGCTATAAAGTAAAAGGACAGGGAAAGGAAAAAATAAAATTGTTAAGCTATCCTGCCAGAAAAATCACAGCCCCGCGAGCATCCTCAGAGAAGCCCCCGGCCGCTCACCGATGAGGATGGCCACCATTCCCCTCATCTTCGAGTAAGTCAAGGTAGGACCAGATGCCTCAGCCGCTTTCACGGTCATTTTGGAGCAAGAGATGGCGGGAT
Organism: Falco rusticolus; assembly: GCF_015220075.1. NCBI lineage: Eukaryota > Metazoa > Chordata > Aves > Falconiformes > Falconidae > Falco > Falco rusticolus. The sequence continues at coordinate 37,139,558 of NC_051192.1, forward strand.
AAACACCGACAGCACGCTAACACCGGCTCCCAGCACCGCACTGCCTTGGCTAGGCACCCGACGGCCCTTAAGTGGCGACGGTGATGGGCGGGACCGGGGCGGGGCGGCGACGCTCGTCTGTGTGTCCGCCCGCCCACCCCCCGGACGTCCTCGCAGGCGGCCGCCGTCGCCGTCCTTGCCACCGCCCTACATGGGCCGCAGCCCCCGGGAGAGCCCCCCACAGCATCCCTATCGTGCAGAGCATCCACGAGCAAACGCTGGACCCCCCCTTTTTTTTTTTTTTTTTTTTGAACAGCAAACTCCAGCAGCCTCGTCTCTCTCTGCCCCCACCCCACCTTCTTTTCCCGGCCCTTCTTTTTTGCGGTTCTATGAAGCTGAAATCTGGCTCTGTCCTGGCAGAGCACCTCTGCCTGCCTACAGCCTGGGCACCCACCGCCCCGCAGCCCGCTCCTGCTCCCGGGCGAGCGGCGATAAGGGCGGCTGACATTTCCTTGAAGGAGCTGCAGTGACTCAGGAGAATAAGATTTCCTGCCCAGTTTTCAATAAAACAAACAAATGTCCCTTCTGTGCACTGCCCTGATTCCGGCTCGGACATTACTGAAAGGGGAGGGGGAAAAAAAAGTCCTTTTTAATGCCAAAAAGGGAAACAAGGGGAAAAAATCCCAGGTCCCTGAACCTGGAGGAGACCGCTAAGATCTGCTTCTAGAAAAGGTGGGGAGATGACCAAGAACTGCACAAGTGCAGTAAGGGAGGGGAAACCAAGCAATCAAAAAGAAAACCCCAGTCCCGCTCCGCTGTTTTGCCCCCGCTGTACGCGGTCATTTGGGAACACCGTGTACCCGGGACTTCGCCGCTCAGGCGCTTCCGTGCGGGCGCACCGGGTCACGCCAGGAGCGCTGGTGCATGCACGAAGCACAAAGTGAAACGATGCTGCCGTGGGCCCCCGCCCGTGGGGCGCAGGCGGGCACGGCGAAGGGCACCGCGGCCTCCCCCCGACACTGCCCCTGAGGCGCAGCCCCCGCGGTGCCGGGCTCCTGCGCTACGGGCGGGTGGAACTTTCCACCCGACGGGGCGTTATTCATGCGCGTATTTCGCCTCGCTGTCTGAGCGAAGGGCGATGGGCTGCTCCAGCTGCAACATGCCCCCGTCCTCCTCCTGCCCGGACCCCTTCCCCCCCCCCCCCCCTTTATTTTTATCCCTGCACCGGCTGTTGCTGCCTCCCTCCGCAACCACAGCCGGCCGCTGGGCGGCATCCCCTGGCAGCTGCCCGCACCGTCTGCTCCTGGGGGGGAGGTGATGGCAAGTCCCTCAGCACAGCAGCCGTCACAGGCTGCAGCGCACCCTGAGTAGCAAGGCGGATGACCTGGAGTAGAGAGATAACCCCCGCGAGGTGGGCGCAAGTCTTAAAACGCACTGCAAAGGCTTTGCAGCAAAAGAACCAAGAGGGATGCCTGCCGGCTCCGCTCGTCTTTACACCGAGCCGCCGGCGGCCGTGCCGGAGCGGAGGGGGGCCCTGCCCGGCCCCGCCGCCACAGTGCGGGGCAGTGGAAGGCAGCCGGCGCCAGGGAAGGAAGGGGCGACGGGAGAAGAAAGGAAAAGCTGGCTGCGGCTGGCTGGGCCCTAGCTTCTCCCACTTGTTGCTTTCCTCACTCTGTTGCAGAAACTGCCGCTCCCATTAATGGAAGCGGAGACATCCCCCCGAAAAAAAACCAACAAAAAATCCTAACAGAAGTACCCGCAACAAAACCCTGGGGGGGGGGGGGGGGAAAGGAAGAAACCCCCCCCCACAAAAACTTGACAGTTTGGAATAGCAGCAGCCAGTTTCTTCTGCCCCTTCTGGACTGCTTTCAGAGTGCTGCTGTTAAAAACTACTCGAGACCCGCAGTTTTGAGGGTCACCGCAGTTCTCGTCTCCGGCTCGCTTCTCCCCCCTGGCATCTCCCTGCGGGCTCTACGACGTGGCGCCCCGCAGCCGGGCGCCGGCGCTGCCTGCCCGGCACACTCCCGCCAGCTGTGCGCAGCGGGGACCGTCTGCCAGTCGCCGGGCCGGCTCCGGCACTGCCTCCCCTGCTCTTCTGCACAACCTGCCGGGAGCTGGAACCCACCCCTCTCCTCCCCGCTCCACCGCGGGCCCCCACGCTGCCCGCCAAGTGCCCACGGCGCAGCCCGAGCGCTGCCCGCCGCTGCCCCGGCTCCAGCCGGTTTCACCGGGCCGCTCGCCCCCGCTTTGCATCGGTCTTTTCGCGAAGGGCAGCGTTGCTCTTGTCAAGTCACCTGGCCCCTTTCCGTGCCAAAGGCTGCCGCGGCTGTACCCCGCACGCACCCCCCTGCATCCTCCGGTGCCCGGCCGCTGGAGAGGTTACTTCCCCCGTGGAGCGCAGTTTCCCCGCCAGGCAGGGCAGGCTGTCCCGCAGAGCGGTGAACCCACCTTTCAGCGACGACTTCTCCTCTTTGCCCCTCATCTCGCTCCCCGCCGAGAGCCCGGGCGCGGCGCGGCAGCGCTGAGGCTGTGACTGGGCTCCCGGCCGCCGCCGTAATCCCAAATAACTCCCCTTCCTGGCCGGGCGGCCCGGAGGCAGGAGGGAGGCGGCGAGGGCGGCGAGGCCGGCCACCGTTCTCGCTGACCCGGTTATGGACGCAGTATCGCGGGCGGCTGACATGCAGGAGCGTTATAAAGTTCAGCACGGGCCGCCCCGCACACTCTGCCCCGTTGCAACATCGCCCTCAAAAATTACTGTAATCAGCGCGCACACGCACAGACGCAACCCGGGCGCACGGGCAGCGCCGGGGGGGGGAGGGTGCGCGCCGGTCCCAACTGACCCGCCGGCAGCGGCCAACCCTGCCCCACGCAAGGAGGGGCTGCCCACGCTCCCCCCCGCCACCCACGGGCGGGGGTCCCGCGCCCCGCTTCCCGAAAAGCCTCCGCGCCGGTTCGGGCAGAGGCGGGGCGGGGGGCTGCCGCAGCCCGCGGGGGGCGGAGGGCTGCGGCTGCCGGCCGAGCTTCCCCGCCGGCCGGATAGCGCCGGGGCGGGACCGGCGCCCCGCTCCGAGCTGGCACCCAGCGCCTTCCGCCGGCAGCGCCCCGGCGGCGCCCCCCGCCCGCGCGGCTCCGCTCCCCCGCCGCCCGCCACGGCCCGGCCCGGCGCCGCGCACCCCGGCCGCGCCCCGCCGCGGGAAGCCGGTGTCCCCCCCAGTCCCTCCGTGCCCCCTCCGGCACCCACCTGCCGGCCCCCGCGGCCCCCTCCCCGTGCTGGCGGTGCCGCCGGGCGGGCGCTTCGCGGCGTGGACGCTTTTAACGTGGAAGGCAGGCATCGCTCCCAGCGGACGAGTTATAGTTACTTGTAATTCGCGCGGCGCTTGAGAGGCACGAACCGGGCCCTCGGGAGCCCGGGGTTCGGGTGCACAGCCTGAGTGCTAAGGCCACGTTGTTAAAATTGCTGCTACCGCAGGAGCAAGCACCTCAGCGGCTGAAACGGCCGAGAGCGCAGGCAAGTGGGCACCCAAAGATTCCCTTATTCAAAAGCCAGGTCTTATGGAAAAGCATCAGACGTTGTGAAAATCTCAATAAATTGCAAGGGTTTGCTCCAAGGATTTGTATGGTCAGTGAGTTAGGAGTGTACAGCTAAAAAGTAAATACAAGAGAAGAATCAAAAAAATTACAGTGATGTTTCACACTCGGTTTACTTTTATCAGGCAAAGATCTTGGTAAATTGTCCTGAACGTACAATTCTTTTTATTCTTATTTAGAAAATCTAATAATTTTTCAAAGCGAAATGAGTAAAAATAAAGTAGGTGGCGGACATTGAAAATAAAAAGGAAGGGAGACTCCACACCAGGAATATTAAAAGTTAGAGAACTCCTTGCACCAGGATGCGTGCATGGGAATGGCCTGACAAATCAACAGGGAAGAAAAGAAAAAAAAAAGACTACAAAGGTGATGTGTCTGACCTGGAAGATTCCTGGATCACACATTCCTGGGAGCCAGGGCTGTTAGGGATGCAAATGTTGCCCTCTCCCTTAGCAGCCCTCCTTACTTATCTTGCTGAGTCAAGACCTCAGGATGCAACAGGTTGAACTCTTCCTAGAATTACTTGGCTGACTCTGGAAGGAAGCTTCCACAGATTTTGCAAGTATTTTCAGCATTATTTGGCTTTGGGTTAATTAGACAAAGATGGAATTCAAGCCTTGGACTGCAGGAATGACATAGCCCCCAAATACAAGAGGCAATGGCATTCCTAACAGCATCTGTCTTCTAAAGAAAAATCTCAAAAGGTTTTACTTTCCTCCTGTAAATCCCCAACAAACAAGTTCTTGCCTCTGACCTTGTAATTAAGTTCTGTGTGCAACAGCCAAAACTTTCAGTCAAGACCTTCAAGCTGCCCTCACAAATGCTGTCTACCAGTAGTAGCAAATAGATAAGGAACTGAGTAACAGCTTTAATAACAACCCCAACAGAGATTTTAAATCAGGAGCTTTCGAATGCTATCAACAGGTCTGCTAGTTGTTGTTCTGACAAGAGTTTTATTGACTGAAGCCCATATTGATCTGGAAACATCTAATTGATTTCAGTGTCATATTATGCCAAACACAAATTTGGAACATCTTTTATTTCCCTTTTCTGTTGCTTACGGAGCAGGTTTACTGCATTGTCAATAAGAGGCTTTAGTGCCAAGGGATTACGCTCACAGGATCACAGAGTGATGCAGGGCTGTGCTGAGGAAAAAGTAATTCCCGTCCTTGTAGGAAGCAGTGGAAAATTACAGCATCCTTTAGATGCACTGACCTCTAGTTAAAATAGCTGATAAACGATGCCCTAACTTCCATTTTAATTCCAGCACACTGATTTGAGTCTAACAGAGTTGTCACTGCAACATCATGAGCAAATGTTGCAGGTATTTCAGCTCACAGCAGTCAGAAAGGGGTGACTGCAGGGGCAGCACATTTGTGTGCCTTTCTTTGAGTGTGTCGCCCCCCATCCCTCCACGATTAGTATAAATCCTTGCAATATTGTGTAGTCTCTTGCTTAGAGTCCTCATAAAACCAGGCTGGATGACAGAGGCTTGAATTCGTTATTGTTGTTACGAACTTAAAATACTGTGCTGTGGCTGCACAGTTCAGTCTTATCAGAACTGTGTAGGGCTAGTATGGTACATACTAACATAAGATAGTTACGTTCTAACATAAGATAGAAAAGTGATAAAAAAGGGCTTGTGAGAAAAATGAAGATTCTTAGTGATGCTGTGAATTCAGTCTGCTGGTCTCCTTTGGTCACAAGGCAGCCTGATGTGAAGAGCTGGTACATGCTTCAGGATGAATAGGGTTAAGCAGGCACCGTCTGCTAACTCTGGCACTCAGATTATTTTTTTTCCCAGAACTTTGGCTTTTGAAGGATAATATGAGAGTTGGATTTAGGCATTTTCTATGAAGGACACAATCTAAACAAGTTTTCATGTATCTCTTGCTTGAACATATGTGCTAAAATACAGATGATAGCTGACCTAATCTAGTTATCGGGTCATCTCTCTTTCCCTTATCTCTTCACCTAGTGTTCCTGTGAGGTGTTTGCTACCATGATATATCAGTGCCTTTTATGTGTATACAAAGCCCCCATCGTCACCATTGTAATTCATTATCTTAAAAGAGAGATCACTTTAAGCCTGTAAGCCCTCCAGCAACCTTGGATTTAAGGCACCAAACGCTGTAAATAGTGAGCAAATTAGTCAAATAAAGGAATTTTTGCTAGAGAGAGGTTCAGCTGGCTGGTAACTCAAACCAGCAACTTGGATTCTTGGAGATGAATTTGATATGAAAACAAAGGCCTGCTAAAGGGAGGCTCACACTGTCAGGTTTTAATGCTTTTCCTCTTGGTGATACCACCATGTCTCTTGCCATTATGTTGAATGCTTTAATATTCCTTATTATTTCTAAGACATTTTCTTTCAGGAATGTTAAGAGGCTTCCGGAGCAGGATGCAAAAACATGCACACTAAACAGGGCTTTACTTATAGGGATTTCTCTCTAGTCAGCTGTAATTTTAGAACATATTTGCCACAGTTATCTGGGTCCATTGCTTTCAATAGGGTTATTACAGTATTTCTGAGGGTAGACCAATTACTCTAAGCTAGAGGGCAAGGGAAGAAATATTGATTTTTCCCTGGGTAATTGGTCCAAAATGAAATAAAAGTATTTATATATTAATTCATAATATATTCATCCTTCTTAAGTTTTGGCATTTGAGTTAGGCATAGAGTCACCAAAGGCACCCTCCTTGTCAGAAGAGACCAGTAAGCACCCTGGAGGAAACTCAGTGCATCTGTGGCCTGAATCAGGCAGTGTCTAATGTTTAATTGAAGGAATTTGGGTCTGAAACCCACAGATAGATAGAAGCCTTTTTGAATTACTGGTGATATTTTTTTGTTATTTCTGAGGCTTCATATGTAAAAGGTGTGGAACTACTTTAGAAGACCATATTATCAACATAGCCTGAGAAAGCTGGTCATTTTTTTCCTGATTTATATGTATTTAGATAAAAAGATAAAATCTTAGGGTAAGTTTAAATACCATAGATGATAGGCAGAGATTCCTGACCTGGCTCAGGACCTGGAGGAAGACTTGTAACATTGGTATAATGCTCCATAGTGCTCCTCAAGGATGAATTATACATCTTGGCTTCCAGCTAGTAGCCTTGCATGGTTTCTGTATTGTGCTGGATATACAAGACATACCAGCTTTCTTAAAATTAGTTGACATTATCTTGCCTTGCACTGTGCCTGATACCATCTCAGAGAGATGTGGAAGTACTAGTTCTATTTTATAAAAGTGGGAATTAAACGACAGAGCAGACAATGTGTCTCATCTGAGGGAAGTCTGTGACAGAACCAGAAATTCAGTGTGAAGTTAACTTTCTTCCAATCTAATAACTAGATTAAGATTACTGTACAGCAATATATATTCCATATCTGCCAGCCTCATTCACATAATTACATGTGTTGTAAACAGACAACTTAGGATGGCAAGAGCCAGAGCAGGCACTGCAGGCATCTGCTGTAACTTGGTGGAATCCTACCTAGATATTTGGTATTACTATAGCCCTGGTTCCCTTCCCAGCAAGAGCTACCAATCACAGTGAAAAACGTGGGGCTCGGAAACACTGACACCTAAAAGGTTGTGATTCAGGAAAGGTGCTGAATCCAGATTTCTGGGGAAAGGAAGGAAGTATAACTGTGTCTACATTGAACTGGCAACTGGTAGTGTCACAAGCCACCATCCAACATGTTGGAAATGCCAGGAAAGTGTTTTTCCCACAGCTCACGATTGCTACAAAGAGTATTACCGTGAGACCGAAGAGTCTCACAGCTGTTTCACAAGCAGACACAGAAAGAAAAAGCCACAAACATCTGCAGCATTAATTTCTTTTTTTCACTTCCAGATGCTATATTCAAACCTGTTCAGTCATTCACTGCACTGTGAATCTCTTTGTTAGTATTCCAAACAGCCCAAATTTTTTTAACACCTTAAGCCCTAAAGTGAGTTGGCAACCTTTGATATAGGCTTCACTTACTTTGATAGAAACTGCCTTTACTTTTTTGTAATTACATTACGTGATTCCACAAAAAAAGAGCTTAACTTCAGGCAGCCAAGCTCAAATGTTTCAGCTACAGGTTTACCAGACTTCAAGACCAAAAGGAGCTGCTGGAACATCCCGCCTGGCTGTCCGTGTAACACAGACTTACATTTGCTGCTATGTATATCAGGTCAAACAACTTTACTTTTGAGATTTCTTGTCCCTTCCTCTTAACTGAAGCTTGACTATCTCAAAATTTTCATCCAATTCAAGGATAAGAGTCAGGAGGTTTTGACAAGCACAGACACCCACCCATGCATAATCATGCAATAGACCACAGGCTGTGAGTATATGACCTTTCCAGCCTTCAGCAAGGGCTTCCTCTCCCCAGTGTGTCTGCAGCTGCCCATCAGCACCCATAGGGTGGGTGTTACCAGCCCTTGGATCAGCCAGCAGATCTCCATGTGGGAGCTTCCACTAACTTGCATTAGTCAGCCAGGTGGTGAGCACCTGGGCAGAGCTTCTTCAGCTGGAGGCAGACATGTATCCCAGCCCACTCAGTCAGTGCGCAAGGCAAACAGCAAGTGTAGTACCACTGATATTACATGCATTGGCTGCACTGTCATTTTAACCTTGTAAAAAAAAGATACAGATTTGGAAGTGTGCCACACTCCAAGTAGTTGATGATATTTCTGTAACACTTCCCATCAGAACCTTATAACACACTGCTCTGTTTTCAGAAAATAGTTGAATACAAGAATGGTGAAGAACAGGTCTAGTATATTGGGTTACCAGTGAATGCAGTGTGACTGGTACGTAAGTCTCAGCATGACACTAATCTCTGTACCTGCAGTGAGATGAACGCAACACCTCTCTGCCTCGCTGAATATCATGCATTGATCTTTCATATGAGACAGGCTTAATAATACAGTAGAATATTTTTTTCAGGGTCAAAAAAAAAAAAAAAAGAAGGAGAAAAAGCATCAAACATCTCCATGTATTTTTAATAGGGCATCAGAAAAATTAACTCCTGGAACTCTGGCATGTTGCAAACATGCCTCAGTCCCACTGCTATATAAGCTAAGCGGTTCATATTTTGTTGGCAGTGGAGTTCTTTAGAAATACAGATGAAGTTCCAGGTGAAGAAGCCAAAGCGCAAAGAAGTTAAGCAAAGTACTGTCCAGTGAGAGGAGAGGATTGAAAAAAAGACTTTTGGCCTTTGATGTTGTACCACTTGTGTAGACAGATGAACCACCGAGGGCAAAGATATAGTTTAAATACAGAAAAGCTATGCACAATGTAGCTGCCAACGGCAGCTGTAGCCGCTTGCAAAGCATAGCATGGAGGGCTTCTCTACAGTTATAGGGAACCGTGTTACTTGTGCTGATTTTCACTTAGGCTTGTTTTTATCTGGAGCTCTTTAAACCCTCACACAGGCAAGTAGCAGTGACATTTTAAAGAATGTAGAGATGGGGAAGTTGGATGACTTGGGTCATTGTCATATGATGAGCCTGAAATAGAAGAAACATTTTCTAGGGCTTGTGACTTTCAACCCCATGCTCAAATTCTTGGACATATAGCCCACCCCCTAGAAAGCAAAACGACAACAGCTTTGCTTATGTAGTGACTGACCCAGACTGATGTTTTACATCACAGGCTGTTGGACTCTGAATCAAAGTCAAATGCTGTCTTCTCCCAGGTTCCATGAGGTTTGAAAATAACACTCTAGTTTTGACCTGTTACACAATTTTAAGTTTCTTAGAGCTATTTACAGAAATGATGTATAGGCAGACAAGGAGCAGAGAAAGGAAGGGAATTTCTCAGAAAGGCAGAAAAAGCTGTTTGTGCCAGTGTTTGAGATATGAAAGCATAAAATAAACAATAAGCTGCATATGCCAGATTCAGCTGGGTAGTAACACTGTACCTGCATAATCCTTTTTTTGATTTCATTATACCTGCTTCAAAATGGATAGCACATGGTAGTGAAGTACTCTCAGCTTTGTCTGAGATAGCACTCCAAAGTATTTTTTACATACCACATTTTTGTTATATTTAGTGTTATGTATACATATATATTTGTTGTTGTGATCATGTTTTTAATTTAATATATATTCATTCTATCTTGTTTAACTTTTCTGATTTGAACAGCATACACAGGACTTATAACTCTTTCGTCTAGTCTCAGGTCACACTGATGAACGATCTATAATCGCTCAAGCCCCAGAGCATTCACCCTGGTTATTTCAGGTATATTTGTCTTTAGGTGCTGCAACCACAACTAGTAAACTTCCAAGTCACTTCGTCTGTGTGAGCTGAGTCATGGAATAATATAAAAGGCCTTCTGTTTGTGCATTTCTGCTCACTGGAACATACTTATATGTACAGTAATGACTAATGAACTAGTGAACACGTTTGTTAAAGACAGCTTAATAGGAAAATGTGTTTTGTTCTTAGGGGGTGAAGGGTGTTATGATGTTAGAAACTGTGAGAACCAACACTAATTCATTAATATAATAAATGTTTTTTCTTTATACACATTTTTATTCTCAGATGTGGTGTCTTTAAATATTGAAGAATATTATGAGCCTGGGACATCAGGTCCCACTTTGGTGTATAAGCGTATTTGTGACTGCCAGGATGGGAAATAAAATTCTCTGAGTGCTTCTGAGTATCTTGTGCTATTCCCTTTAACAGTGTCCTCAAATCCTGTTAATTCAGGGATTACTTAGGTTTTTGGAAAACCATCCATGGACCACCTTGTACAACACAGCTATAAGGTTTAAATTCACAATCAACTACAATGAAGGTAAGCTTTGAGTGTTCACTCACTTGCCTTTTTCAAGAATGTTTGGAGAATATTATTACTTTTATTTCTGTGTTTCTTTTGCTTGACTGATTACTTAGAAAAGAAATTGTGACTATTTTCAGGCCATCATCTGATGTTTAAAGGACTACCAGTACTACCACAGGCTGAGAAACACCTCTGTGTGGAATCTGACACTGACTATTATTGGAGATGAGATCCTGGGCCAAGCAGATCTTTGGTTGGACTACAGTGGCAATTCAAAGACTCTTCAAGCAATTTAAGAATGCTAAACTGATTAAAAACTATTTTATCAATATATTACAGCTATTGACATGTAAAAGGTCCTCTTTCATCACTCACTATCATTTTCCAGGAAGATCTTTAAAAAGATTTCAAAATCACATTTTGCTTCCAATTGGCTCCGCAGGAAGAAAAGCAGGCTTCCAGGCTGTACGCCATCATCCACGAGCATGGCTCAGCATCCTGACGCTGCTGCGGGGCTGGCTGACAAGAAATGTGGAACTGCTGAGATGCTGAATTCTTTTCACAACACGAAATGTTTAGACTGCTAGGAAAGAAAAAAAAAAAAAAAGGGAACTGCTGTTGGAGTGCTTGGGGAACTCCATATACAAAGAGGAAGTATCGTGTGACTGATCAGGAAATGGGTACAAAGCATCTGTTTTGGTAGTATTTTCGCTTGTTTTGGGGACATTTCCATAGCAAACTGGAATCAGGCCCTGTGTGTAGGTATTACTTCAGAGTGAAAGGCAGGCACTGATTTGGAGTGAAACGCAACAGCTGTCAGCATGAGTGGATAGCAACACTGCACAACAGCTGAAGGCAGGTCTCGTGCAACACAACATCCTGCTGAATCTGCCGAGCATTGTAGAGCCATTCTGGGCTGCAAGAATTACAAAAAATGCTTTGACTTCACTAAAAAAACTATTTTCCAGGCTGTTTTTTCTGATAGGAACCGGGTCTTTTTTGCCTACAGAATCTCTGGGATACAGTGCCATCTGTGCTACAAAACCCCCAGGGAAGTATGTAAGGCAGCAAGCTGCAAACACGATGAAAGTCCTTTCTGGTCTTGCCTAGCAAGGCACTTCTTTAGCATGCACAGATTTGAAAGGAGACAAGTTTAGCCCTCATCTTTCCATAAACGTTGGCTGGTCTGGAGCACAGTGCCAACCCTTGTGATGTCAGGGCTGTTCGCTCCTTTGGTTTTGTCACGTGATTTTTAAACATCATTTTTCCAGAAGCTGAGTCCAAAACTATGAGTGATTTTCTTGCTTAAAGTGAAGCTCTGCGCATGCGTTAGCACTTGAGCAAGTTGTTGTTAGTCAGATCTTTGCAGAGTTGTGGGGAGGGTAGTGTACTGCCCTCAATGCAATGAAGTCATTTTTAGAGGAAGTCCTTGTATGGACTTATTTATTCATTATTTTGGAAGACTTTAAATAGAATTTCCAGGAGGACCAATTCAAATTCCAGATTTGGTTCTCCTTATTCAGTCATTCCTTAGTCAGCCTTAGTCTGCCTCCCAAGGCAGAGGCAAGCTTGGATATGCTGGTGCAAGTGGGCAGCAGAGAAAGATGACACAAAACCCCTGACAGAGGGTATTTTGGACCTACCCCTGCAAGACAGTTATAAAGGGACTGAAAGAAATGAGAGGTGTATTTTAAGGGCTGTCATGGTAAAGCTGCTGGGCAGCATACTTGGTGAGATGTAGAGCGAGGCAATTATTTGGAGAACTCTTTTTGCCATTGGCTTTTCCCTCTCCAGAGGAAGAAACTTGTTAGCTTAAATGATTTCAAACATGACCCATCCCCATTTGCTAAGTAGATCAAATTAGTCTACGTTTGTCCTGGATGACAGTGTAACAATAGTGACAGGGCATAATATTCTGCCTTGCTCCCTTGGGCTTCTTTTTCAGCCCTGTTTTAACTCTGTCTTCCATCCATCCTTTCCACTGCTCCTTGGAGTGATCTTTTTTCCTTAATCTGCTCCTGCATTTCAATCTTTTCTCCCTCAGGCCTTTCTTTCTTCCTGGCTGCTTTGAGTTGAAGCCAGCACTCTGAAAGCAGCACCATCAGCTACAGTCACCTTCAGAGGAATATCATGAGTTCAAAGTTATCTTCAAAATTATTTCAAGTGAAAGAGATCATTTTCTCATGTTTTTATTTCATAGGGTGGAGTCAAATAGAATACGGAAAACTGTGCACAGTTTTGGCCACCCACTTCAAGAAGGATGTTAAGAAAGTGGAGAGAGCCAGAGTGGAGGGCTACCAGGACAGTCAGTGGTCTATCTCACAGGTTCACTGAGGAGAGACTGAAGAGCTGGGCTTGTATGGTTTGATGAAGAGAAGGCCAAAGGCAGTTGTACAGCAGCCTATGACTTCATAACTAGGAGCTGCAATGACACCAGAGCCAAATTCTTCTCAGTGGTAACAGAAAGTGCAAGAAGGGTCAATAGCAGCAAGATGAGCATTCAGCTTGGACATTAGGAAACAAAATGCCCACCAGGAGGCTAGTGCAGCCTGGGAACAACCTTCCTTGATAGCTGGAGGAAACTCTGTCCCTGGAGGTTTCCAAGCCTCCACCAGAGAAAGCCACACTGACCTGCTCCAGTGGTGGCCATAGTCTGGCCGCGGGGTGGGATGGGTTGCTCAAGGTGCCCCTCTAAATAACATTGTAACACTGCAAAATCGTGTACTTATCCTCTCAAACCACTTAGTGTAGAGTTTGCCATGCTGTACCTCAGTTAGCCAGTCCCTCCTGAACTGGAAGAGAAGGAATTTTTATTTATTTATTTATTTTTAAGGAAGGATAATAATAAACCAAGCTGACCAGTTATGGTAATTCTGGAGTAAGTCAAATACTAGCAAATGCCTCTAACCCTTGCTTTAAATGTAATATATTTCATGTGGACAGTGTCCCTTCAATTTTCATAGTCTTTCAAAACTCTAGGCTCTTGAGGGTGCTGGAATATGTGCAGGTAAAGGTCAGTGCTGAGAGCCCAGCAAACATATGCCCAGAAGAGCAGAACCTGTAGTTTCTGTGGTTAAAACTGTGTTGCAATTCTGATAGATTTGTCAGGCAACAACAGACGTTAAGAGGAAAAAGTTTGTGTGGACGGAGAAGTATCTCACCCTTGAGTCAGGCCGCTCCTGGGCTACAGTCTGATTCTAAAGTAGTCCTGCAAGACAATGTCAATTTTCATCTTAAAGGATATGTATAGACCCTAGGGCATGGTAGGCTACCCTGTATTAGAACATGTACTCTCAGTTCTACAAGCCAGTGTATTTATTTTTAGGTAGGCAAGTAACCTCCTTAATTTTAGTGGGATGATTCACATCCATGTGATGATGCATACGTGTCTTCATAGAATAAAAGTTCTTTATTTTTTGTTTCAATATTTATGACTTTTGTCTGAGTTATTCTAATGAAATCTGTGTTAAATTTTATTTCTGCCCACCTCCCCCCCACCCACCCTGACGTCAACAGACATCTAATTGTTTTTGTGGAGAGGTGTTTCTTTTACAGTTTCCAATGCCTTCTTATTTTTACTGGGATGGCTGAAATACTTTGTTTAGGACATAGGTTGTAAGCCACAGTCTTGCATTTGCTACAATTACTTTTAACATACTTACAAACTTAATATTTTGTGCAGCTATATTAAAAGCAACAGCTATTTCCCATCTGTTTTAATTTGCAGTAAATGAGTTTATGCTGCTGTGTTTTAGGCAGACAAGAGCTTGTCTTCTTCAGTAATTATCTCCAGACAATGCTGTTTGAATGAAGTGATGGGCTAAATGAAAATGATAGCATATCTCAGGTAAACCAAGCAATTTTGTTCCAACGTATTAAAGCCTGATTATAATAAAAGGTTTTGAATTAATTTCCCTAACCACTGAGCTGATATTCACAAATTGCCTTCTGAGATGTACAGTGACAAAGTGGATATAAGCATCTTCTTGAGACTATGGAAGGTATAAAAGAATGATGGGATTGTTTACATCATTTAAAATTAATCCTTTTTCATACCGGCAGCTGGGATCACTCCCCTTACTCCCCTGGTTCCTGAGAAGTGGGAAGGTTTTTGAGGCTTTATCACAGTCATAGACTTTGGTCATTGTTACAGTTTACATGGAAAATTTAAACTATAGTTTCTCCCCCACATGAACCGAAGCCTTCCATCTCTTGTGTAGGAGCTAGAAAAGCAGTAGGTTTCTTCCAGGGAGCTTTCACCTCTTTCCTAAGGCAATCAGTCTGGGGGCAGCCACCTCACTGCCTAGGGCCTTGAAAGGTAATTAGGGGATAACGAATAGCAAGCCTTAGTTAGCCCTTCTCTCTTCTAAAGCGTATTTACCTCAGAGCATTTGCATCAGTGTGAAAAGAATTAAATGCCTCCTTGGACAGGCAGTTCTGTTATGGGATCCATTTCTGCTGTGTGATGGTAAGGGCTGATGACTCCAGACACGGTACCCTATCTTTGTTAGGGTTCCCCCTTCCTGGACAAACCTCACCCTTTGAGAATTGTGATCACATAGATTTCTCTTGCAAAATAAATTGCAGGAAAATATAGTACAGAGAGACCTTGCACCCATTAAAAAGGAAGAAATATTGTCTTTTTTGCCTTTTTTCTTTGTAAGGAAGCAACATGAGCACATTCCCAAATTAAGGTCACTTTTAGAAACAACAGCAAAAAATACAGAAAATATAGCAACTGAGTGTTTTCCTTTTTCTGTGGGGGCATTATTCAATATGACCCCTTTAATTAGGTGTGGGGGGTTTTTATAGCCACTTCTTTAAGTTTATTTCAATGCCTATAAAATACATAAAAATAGTTCTCCTTGGCCAGGATCCAAGTGATTCAAATGAATGAATAGGAGACTCCTGATACTAAGCTTTTCTTTTGTGCTGCATTTTCCTAGAGATTTTCTCTATTAATCTTGCAATAACCCATGCTTCTGTGTGATTTATTGCTTAGTTGCATAACTGCACAAAAGGGTTGTGGGCAATGCCCCTTGTAGTGCTCTTCAAAAATATAATACTCTCCTATAAGGCCTGGAGTTCTTTTCACTGGCGAGACTCCAGGTAAAAGGGCTTTCCATTAGGTCTTGCCAGCCAAGATGGGGATCCCTGCTGGGGAAATAGGACCTCAAACAGAACAGAGCTGCAGTTTGGAAACTGGGTGGAAAATACATGGTGGTCAAGGAAATGTTAAGGCAAGTCAAAGGTCAGATCTGGATGTTTTTCTGGCACCTGGGAGAGCAATGGCTGTGGTGCCTCCTCGTCACTGCTGTTTTCTCTGGTGGCCTCTTTTCTATCCTCTTGCCCTCCCTTCGTCCTCTACCACTGCACCCATTTAGCAGTTCCTCTAGAAATCTCATCTGCTGCCACACTCTGGAAGAAAGCCCACCAGGGCCCTGCTTGGCTAATTTTGTGCTGGCTTCCTTCACCGTATTCTGTGGTATGTCAAGTGCCAGATTTATAACTCAACAGAACAAGAAGCAAACCTAAAGAAAAAAAAAAAAAAAGGATTAGCTCTGTGTTATATCTGCACAGGCTCTCCAAGAAAACGGGACTCTAAGTCAGTAAAATAATGCTTGGAAAGAGGACAGAAAGGAGTACAGGGGTATTGAGGAACCCCCACCACTGAAGGTTTTTAAGAAGTTAAACCCAGATCATCTAGTCTTCCTTCATAGTCAGGGGAAAGAAAAGGACACAGACAGGAACTGATTCTTCTCCTTCTCCTCAGACGGGATTTCTCTTGTAGGCCAGAAAAATGGTGGCTGTTCCTCTCTGTTCCTTGCCACAAAACCAGAGCGACAACCCGTGACCCCACCACCCACTTGGCAGAGGTCTGAAGTCAGGTGAGATTATGGGTTTGATTTGTATTAAAGAAAAATCCTTCAGAGCCACAAGTACTAGGAACACAATTTTTCACCAAAAATTTAGAATGGGCAGTCACCACAGGTTTTCTAAATTTCAGCATCTGAGCTGCCATGGAGCGCTGCTTGCTGCCTGACACGGGTGGTTGCAGATCAGCGTGAGGCTGTCCTGCAGGTAAATCTGGAATGACTTCACATGCCTTCAGCCCAGACTGTTACATTTCTTTTTTAGTGCAAGTTCAGTATGACACATAGAGACACATTTATATTAACTGCAATTAAGCTCTATTAGACCTTTGATCTGCTACCATGTTGTAGTGTATAAATGAATACATTAAAAGAGAAATAAAATGAGAAATAATTACCTTCTGTAAGTTGCAAAGCTGAATTTCAAGCTGTCCCTTTCGAGCAGTTTCATCACATTTTTAATTGAGCTAGGTTTTGTGTCAGGAAAAAGAGCTTTATTGGAAAAGATGAGGGAAAAGTAGAACAAAAGGTGATGTTTCATTAAACAGAAATGCCATGGGCTTGAAACTGTAACCTTCAAAACTTGTGTATTAGGAAATCAAATTACCAAATTGTTAGGTTTTGGGGAGTAAAGCCTTTTTCTTGAAGAGACACACATCGGCAAAACCCCCAAACCTAAGTCTGATTTGGAGATCAGTTTTTTAAAATATTCCATTGAAAGGACAAAATTAGCCAAGTATGATGGTCAGCTGATGTGGGAAAGTGAGAAAAAATGACCATCCTGATAATCAGTCTGAAAAATTAACTCTTACTTTTCGTAGCCAGCTGAATCAGACTGATGGTTTCCTTGCAGGGAGGCATGGACTGACTTTGTTGCTCCAGACCTGATGAGAGGGGAGAGAGCAGGGCTGGGGAGAAGGGCTGGCTCAGTGGGGCGATCCTCTCTCTTGCACTCTGGTGAGGTCAGCTCATGGAGCTTTGTACGGGGGGAAAAGTTAGGCTTCTGTGTGCCAGACACAGGTACCTTCAGGAATTATGTTTCTGCTTCCAGTCCTCACAGACAGCAAAGAGCACAGAATCTGGGGCTATGTGCTCCCAAGTGTGGGGCAGCTGTCTATTTTTCTTCAGTGCAAACTCCCCAAGTGCAAAGTAAAGCTTGCTGCCACTATCAAACAAGAATATCCATACATGACTTCAGAGGACCGTTCTTGAGCTCAAATGTACACTGAGCTGTGAAATAGAGTTGTGCTAGTCAAGTAAGCAACAGGTCTTATGGAGACTTTTTTTTACTTCTCAAGGAGGAGAAAGGAGAAAGAATGGCTTTTACTGTCCCTTCAGGTTTTTGTACAGGCACAAAACACTTTATATGTACAGGTGTTTTTTTGCTGGGTAGTTTTTTGTTTTGTTTTGTGTTGTTTTCTACAGTCTGCTTTTTGACTGTGTAGGCTTTTTTCCATTTCACTGCATATCATGGTTGGCAGCTCAGTCTGCGGAAATGAATAAAATGGAGGTGCAAGATGAGGTGCAGCACCTAGTGAAAATTTCCCACAGAAGCCCCAACTGTGACATTTCTATCTCTCTGCCTGCTGTTCCCTTGAAGCACCATATATTCTCATTGCAGAAGGAGGCAGTCCATTAATTCCCACTGCAAAAGGAGATCTACCCATGCATATGCCTTGTAGATAAACTGTAAAAAATGGAAACTACACCTCAGCCTCCTGCACCTCTCTCTCCAGTCCGTTCAAAGGGCTTTTAACTTCAAAGTCTGGTTGAGAGCATTAAATTGCCAATATTATCAAGTGCATTAAGCCTGGAAACCCAACAGACTGATTATCTGTTGGTTTGCTTCTTGGGTAACCACTCTTATCTGCCAGAGTGAATACCGCGATAGGTGCAAAACGATATCAAACCTCTAAGAAGCAGCAAATCTGTAGAGCTAAGCAGCAAAATATCAGGCCCAACAGGTACAAATACATCAAGAGGATTGTGACATCTCCATCTCATAAAAATCTCCCCTTCCTTCCTTCCTTCCTTCCTTCCTTCCTTCCCTCCTTCCTTCCTCCCTTCCTTCCTCCCTTCCTCCCTCCCTTCCTCCCTTCCTCCCTTCTTTCCTTCCTTCCTCCCTTTCTTCCTTCCTTCCTTCCTTCCTTCCCTTCCTTCCCTTCCTTCTTTCCTTCCTTCTTTCCTTCCTTCCTTCCTTCCTTCCTTCCTTCCTTCCTTCCTTCCTTCCCTCCTTCCTTCCTTCCTTCCTTCCTTCCTTCCTTCCTTCCTTCCTTCCTTCCTTCCTTCCTTCCTTCCTTCCTTCCCTTCCTTCCTTCCTTCCTTCCTTCCTTCCTTCCTTCCTTCCATTTATCTCTCCTCTCTTTCTTTAATTTTTACCTCTTAGTAGTGAGTTTCTAGCCCTCGTGGTGAAATGCGATCCAAGCAAACTCTAAAGCCTAGGTTAAAATACAAAGTCCACCTTTTTAAAGTTCAAGTGTGGGGAGGAAGACAGAGAAGTGAGAGGGCAAGTTACCTCACAAGTATTATGTCTAATGTTGAAATGCTGGTTTGAATGAGTGCTATAGATGTAACAATGAGAAATAGTATTTGGGAAGCAGGTCAGGTTTAGAAAAATACTGTTTTGTAGGCTGTAGACAAAATGACTGGGAAAGATCTCAAATAACTTTGTTAAAAGTGGTTGAGCAAACACTGTAGGTCTCAGTGATGAAAACCATTAATATAGACCTATTCATTATGAAGGTCAAAAATCACACAGAGCTGAACTCTTGAACCACAATATTTTGGGCTAGGGACAGCTGCTTTCTTCCTGGTGTGAGCCGTGTGTGGCATGATTAAGTGCTCACTGCTCAGAGTACAGTAATCCTGTGCGGGATAGGCAAGGGGCACCACCAGATCAGTTGCGAAATGCTGTAGTGAATTGAAATGAGTAGACAGCAACAGAGGACTGAAAATGAAATGGCTACTAAAACCAACAGCGTTGCAAACCTAAAGCATTCCAAAATCATGAGTCCAGACACTGTCCCCAAGTTATAAAACTTGTTTACAGACCATTTTATAAAAAAAATAATCAATGGTAAATTTATTCTTCTTGCTTTCTGGTTTCAGAGTTTCCAGGTACTTCACAATCTCACATTTTCTCTTCAGCCACAAATATTAAGTACCTAAACACCCTTCCCACTCTCCTACATCAAGCAAATAGGGATATGTAAAGGAAACTTGAAATATCATGAGATTCATCATCAAGTGTTAAGAACTGGCAAGATTGCTGTAAGCCTGGCACTGCAGACCAGAGGCATTAAGTATCACATTTTTGAGCTTTAATTAGTAAGTACTTCAGATCCAAATAATTAATTTGAGATAAATGATGGAGAAAAGTAAGAGCTGCTTCTTGCAGATGATGTATCTCTGAGCTCAATGAATGCCTGGAAAGACGAAGCGTTGTAGGGATGGTTTCCCACCTTCTGTCATTTGCCTGTTGCATTGGCACTGGTGAGGGGAGGGCATTTCCCCTCGTGGTTTAAGAGCTAGTGGAGCTTTAATGAAAGCAGAGCTGCCTGTGAAGGATGGATAGCAATGCCCTTTTTGCTATGTCACTGTTTAATGTCATGCAAAGTCATTCCAGATTATCCAGTCGTAGGACCCACAAGTGGCAGGCCTTTTTTTCTGTTCCCATTTACTTTTCAAGCCCAAGAGATACATTATGTGTATATATATAAGATAAATAATAGGAGAATTCTATAAATGTTAGCCATGGTTTGAGTCTGTAGACAATTCACACACTTCTTTCAGAGGTCACAGGATGATTAGGACAACTGGTCCTTCATTAAGACAGACAGATCTTTGATAAACCTTTTAAAGACAATTTGGAGAAATCATTTTTTAAATTGCTTTGTCATGGTGATATCCTGCCTTTTCTTGCTCCTCATCCTCTGACCAAGGGATTATTTTGCCTGTTGCAGTCATCCCCATGGACATCCAATTTTGTCATGTAAACACAGCACAAAACAGCTGGGTCATAAGACTCACTGCAGCCCAAAGCAAACCAAGTGTTGAAGCTTTTGCTTCAAAGTGCTTTAAGTCCTCTGGCACAATCAAGAGCCAGTATGTAACTAGAATTCAAACGCAGGTGCTAAACAAGATTACCTTTGATTGCTGTTGTAGAAACATGGAAAGAAACACTTCTTTAGCCTTCTAATGGCATTTTTACAGATCCTTAAGAACTGGCTACCAAGTTTGTTATGGTGAAGCAACTGGGTTTTAATTAAGTTCAATTAACTGATATTGTGAAGTGGTTGTTAAATGCTTCTTAGGTAGAACCACTGGAAAACATTTGAAAATCCAAGGCGATTCAAGCTGTTATCCTAAGTGTCCCTGCTCAGCCAGTCACTGCAATCTCACACTGAGGGAACCATTTAGGACAGTTGCGTCATGACAATAGAGACCTTAAACTTCAGCTTACCCTGAAAGCAGGTCCCATATTAGTAAAATATGAGCACTTTTTCTGCTTTAACTGAAATAGCCTAGATGCCTAATCAACCGAGGTAAAAAAAACCCCAGCACCCCCATCCCATCACCACCACCAAGAAGCGGTCCCTTGTCATGTATTTTTAACTGGGTCATTCCCTCTCCAGATCTGGTTTCACATGTAGCCAGTTCCGGACCTAGCTGAGAGGACAATAACTGCTGGTAGGGAAGAGAGGGCAGGAGCAAGCGAGAGGGACTGGCCGGTTCAGATCACTGGCCTGTTATACTTCAGGCAGAAGAAAGCATGGCTCAAATCAGATAAATCAGTGGACCTACCCTGTATGGATTCCCATATTTTAGAAAAAAGTGTATTATGGCTATAGCTAATATTGCTTAGGAATCAGCATAACCTGCAGTGTTCACACAGCAGAATGAGATCTCACAAAGGAGTGAGAATGTTTAGTTAATTAAATGTATTTCTAAACTTGTTTCATAAAATTTTATCATCTAGATCAGCATTTAATCTCTACACATAGAAGCCAAGATTGGTATAGGTCAGGGGAATTAACCAGGAGCATTAAGCATTCAAAATCAAAGCAAGGAAGTGAAAGATTTCCTCCTAATGGGGACAGAGGCTTCTGGGATGTTTCCCAGGGGGACAGTTGCAAAAATGGCAAAGAAAGCAGGAAGAAAATTCCCAAACCATTCAAGTGAAATCTGCCTGAGGATCTGACAGCAACTTGTCATGTTGCAAGCAGTTTATGTTTACTGGGACATTTGCATGGCGTTTTAGGGGCTTTTTTTTCTTCTTGGTTTAAATGCAGTTCTGACATACCATCCAATCACAGTACCAACAGTCTAAGTTAATGTGGTACATTTTTCATTTATAAATAAGATCTAATCTTATGACAAGGCAAAAAGAAGTAAAGACAAACAAGGCAGAAAAAGACCCCACATCCCTCCCAAAGCAAAACCACAAGACAGAAAAGAGCCAGAGTAAGAAGAATGTGTGAGCTCAACATATTCAGTTTACGCTGTCTACGCTAAAACTAATGAGGCTGCTGACATACACGGCACTTGTGTCCTTGGTCCTCCTGTGCACAGACCAGGGGTCACCAAGTGGCCACTTTTGCCCTTGAATGTATTTGCAGGACTCTTGCTGGTAGCTAACGAGAGTGCTGCTCACATAGCAGATCAGTGCTGAAAGGTGGCTGACAGCTTATTAAACAGATCTTCTATGATACTTTTGTTTCTTCTTGTTATGCCATGGCATAATTCCTCAGGAGCCTTTGTGCAGCACATCGCTGTCCTGCACACAAGTGTGTTGTTGTTATTTGTTGTCCAGCAAACACTCAGTGGGCGAGAGCCTGCATCTCGCTTTGACATGAAAAACATCCTTCAATTAAGCTTGGCTTGGGGATAAAGCACTTCAGCCCTGAATAAAGGCGCGTCAGAAGCAGAGGCTCTGCCCGCTTGGCCCCACACCGCCCCAGCCCCCTGCCCGCCCTGCCGCGCGCTGCCCGTACCTGCCTCCTCGCCGCCCCAGAGGGGCCTGGGCTCGGGCTTGGGCAGCGATTCTCCTTTGCTGTGGGGCTCCTTCGTCTGAAAAACAGAGGGAACACATCAGGTCACGAGAGCTTCCTATTGTTCTGGGTTATTGCTTTACAACGCTTAAGACCAAAATTATTTTCCATCCAAAGAAAACATGTCAGGCGGCAGTGCAAGGCCCCTCTCCAGCTGTTTCTATAATCAGGGGCAAACTTATGAGGTGCCAGGTACCGCGATCTTCCAGAACAGAAAAAGGCTCTGTGGTTCACTGTACTTTGAATTGCATTTTTCCATTCAAAGTGCGTGTGTTGATTTTACACCCATGGACCAGATGGTTAGCCCCGTTCTCCCGCCTTCATCCCGCTGAGGCAAGGGAAGGGAAAGGAAATGGCAGGCAGGGTCCCAGCAGGGCCATCTTCTGACATGGGGCTGTTTGTGGAGAGCCACTTTGCCCACTCGTTCACCCAGGGCACGGACAGCCTTCATGGGGAGGAGATTTGGGGTAGGGGATGCACGGGTGTAATCCCTTCACATATCCTTTGGTATTGCCAATGGGGATCTACAGACCCATGTTCTCCTCCCTGATTAACACTTTGTCCTCATCCCTGCTATTACAGTGCATCTAACTGCTTCCCCCTGGACCTCTCTTACTCACACAAGAGGCTCAGATCAGAGCTGTGCAGGAATTTGTGTGACTGTGTTCTGGCCCCACTTTCATAAGGGTACCAGCCACTGGCCTCAGTGGTGCTGCTTCTGGGTGACAAACTGAGCATGAAGGTGAAGTCAGTTGTCAGGATTACTGTGGTGGTTTGACCCTGGCTGAAAGCCAGGTGCCCACCGAAACCACTCTGTCACTCCCCTCCTCAACTGCACAGGGGAGAGAAAATGTAACGAAAGGCTCATGGGTTGAGATAAGGACAGGGAGATCACACAGCAGTTGCCGTCACGGGCAAAACAGACTTGACTTGGGGAAATTAGTTTAATGGATTACCGTTCAAATCAGAAAAAACCCCATCTTTCCCCCACTCCTCTCTTCTTCCTGGGCTTAACTTAATTCCTGATTTCTCTACCTCCTCCCACCAAGTGGCACAGGGGGATGAGGAATGGGGGTTGTGGTCGATTCATCACATGTTGTCTCTGCTGCTCCTTCCTCCTCACACCCTTCCCCTGCTGCAGTGTGAGATCCCTCCCAGAGGAGACTGCTCCATGAACTTCTCCAACGTGAGTCCTTCCCATGGGCTGCAGTGTGGGTCCCTTGCACAGGGTGCAGTCCTTCAGGATCAGACTGCTCCAGCGTGGGTCCCTTGCAGGGTTACAAGTCCTGCCAGAAAACCTGCTCCAGTGTGGGCTCCCCTCTCCATGGGTCCACAGGTCCTGCCAGCAAGCCTGCTTCAGTGCATGCTTCCCACAGGTCCCACATCCCCCTGCTCAGGTGTGGGGTCCTCCACAGGCTGCAGGTGGCTATCTGCTCCACCGTTAACCTCCATGGGCTGCAGGGGCACAGCCTGCCTGCCTCACCATGGTCTTCACCATGGGCTGCATGGGCATCTCTGCTCCGGTGTCTGCAGCACCTCTTGCCCTTACTTTACTGACCTGGGTGTCTGCACGATTGTTTCTCCCACATTCTCACTTCTCTCTTCTGCTTCAATTTTGTTGCCCAGGTATTTTTTTTTCTTTCCCTTCTTAATATGTTATCCTAGAGTTGCTACCACCATCACTGATGGGCTTGGCCATGGCCAGTGGTGGGTCTGTCTTGAAGTTGGCTGGCATTGGCTCCATTGGATATGGGGGAAGCTTCTGACATCTTCTCATGGAAGCCACCCCTGTAGCTCCCCCACTACCGAAACCTTGCCGTGAGAAAACACTACAATTAAACATGTGCTATACCCTGTGTATCCCAAAGTACTTCTCAGGCTCTCCATCCCACTGAGACACTGCATCCAGCATCAGGATGGGAAGTAGCAGTCAAACAGCAAATAAGGTGCTGCAGAAGAACAAGTTAAAGAATTCCTGCTAGAATCACCTCACAGGCTTTTGGTGAAAAGTTCTGGTGTCCAAAGACAGGAGAAATTTTCTTGCTAATGTCAACACTCAAGTGCTTCTTCATACAAAGGCATTGTTTGCCAAGTCTGCAGTCCTGAAGGGTTAAAGAGTTTGTCAGTATGAGTCTAGGGCTCTGGTAAGTCACTCAAGTAGTTTTCAACTGTGATGTTCTTTGTGTTTTCAGTTTAAGAAATGCTTTCATTCAAAAGATTCCCAACTCAAATGGCAACTTCACCCACTATTACACACACTCTAAACAGATGTGAAGCTGGCTGGAGTATGCACAACATTGAAAGGCATTGAAAAGGTGGCTCACTTCTGATGGCATATTTCTGACTATATTCAGTCATGATGAGTAACAAGAAAGAAACAGGCATTCAGGACAGCCAGTGTTTTAGCTACTGTAAGGTTCTGTAATTAAAGAGCCAGAGGGACTGTAGGAAAGAAGCAGCATGGGAATAGAAAGTAAGTGTGGGATGAAGAGAGGGAAGGAGAGAAAGTGCTTAGTTTGATGCATTCCAGGCAGAACTGTGATTATGCCCAGAAGAATACAAGCTCAGAAAACACAGGGAAAAGCATTTAAGGAAAAGCACACACTAGACATGGATCTGTCCCTACAGAAAAGCACATCTTTATGTATGTGGAAAACCATGTATGACAGACACACCGTGTCAAGGACAGAAGTGTAATATCCACAGTGTCCATGAGCAATAAAAGCTGAATGCTGAAAGCTGCAAACCCTGAACTATGTTCCTTAATGGAGTCCAGTAAAAAGGGAAACTGTTGGCCATCCTGCCATGAAATAAGAGGCATTGCAGTCAAAGTTCTGCAAAGGTAAAACATCTGAGAAATTGTATAATGGGCCATGTGCAACAAGTCCCAGGGAAGAAAATTTATGCTAAACAGGTACTAAAGAGAAACAGCAAAAGGGAGGCTGCTGTTACTAAAAGCAATGTCTCCCAGGAGTATCCCATGCATGTCCCTCCCTCACCTCAGAACACACAGTGTTCTGCCTGTGCAAGTAAAGGCAATGGAGGCTTTTATCAAGGGGCCTGAGAAACCAGCTTATCCATCAGCCAAGAGCAGCACTGGGCCAGACTGAAGCTGCACATTTGCACCCACCAACAGAGAAGGGTTTGCAGCAGAAGCCAAGGATTGTGCTGACACTGCAGCAGCATCACTCTTGTGTGTCTCATCCTGAGTTAATGCCAGCAAGTCACAGAGCTGACAACCACATTGTTGCACTCCAGCGTGCCAGTCTGCAGGACCACAGCTGGTAACACTTCTGTATCTCACAGCAGTGGTGGGAAGGTAAAAGCCTTAAATCTGGTGAAACACAGAACGCCAGTGACAGAAGTCACACAAACAGGTAGGAAATCTAGTTTGAAATAGCTTGTGGAGCTCCTATAGCACTAAGTATGCCCACTTCAATTATGCATGATATTATTAACAAATACATCCATTCCAATAATTTTGCTTCTTCACCCTTTTACCCCTTTAATTGCTTCACAATTATCTGTGTTTACAGTGGCACTTTAATCACACCTTCCATTTTTATGTCTATGCTGCTATGTCAATTGAGATTCTTAAAAACTGAGGCATCCTTAAGGAGACCCCACTTGCTCTTGTATGCAGGATGTTTCTTTTGTATGTTCTCCTGGATTGTTTTCACATGGTACCAATTCTACTGAATAACCCATTCTCTGAATATGGGAATTTCACATGAAGTATAGGTGGTGTTGATTCTCATGTCTTAACATGTAAGAAAAAGTACAAGGCCACCACATCTACAGAATAGAAGTGTTTTGCAGGTGCTTTTTTTTAGTTATTTTTCTACTTTATGATGGTTGCACTGAAGAAGTTTTGTTTTTCGTTTGTGACAGTGAATATGCTTATCATGGTGCTGGTAAAATGCTGAATTAAGTCTGTTTCCTAGCTGACATTGCTCAAGCCTAAAGTTCAGTGAGAGGAAAGGAGACAAATAGTTCAATGCTAGTGGCCAAGTCTTTGTGCTAGTTGAGTACACTTAAGCCACAGCAGATAAGAACTCAGCAGGTCAAATATTTGAAAACAATATCCATACAATAGTGACTTGGTGTAGAAAAGAGCACATTCTTTCATCCCATGAAGCACAGCTTCTTCCTTCCCACATTTTTTGTACTCTGATAATGTGACCCCAAAAGACCAGTCACTGTGGTGAGTGGGACTGCTCCCACTAAGCCTTGCCCTAGGAAGGTCAGCTGTGGAAAACTACAGCCTCCAATTTGCAAGAGGTAAACCACGTTAGAGGATCCATCCCTGGAGCAGAGGTTAAAAGCACTAAACTATGTTTTGGGATTACTCCAATCCTCATGCCTCTGGGAAACAACAAAGGGAAGAAGTCAGAAGTCCGTATGTCAGTGCGAGCAACACTTGACTTGAAGCACTGATTTTTGCTACAGTTCAGTGCTTTATATATTTTGTGCAAACATGACGTTCACTGCATGATTCTGCTTTTTCTTGTTTTATAAACAGCAAACAGAGAGCAGACTTTACAAACACTTAATAAAGTAGCCGCTGTGTCACTTCCTTCTCTACTCCTTTTGATCAAGGCACACAGTCCTTCAGCTGCAGCACCTCTTGGTGTGTCCTCAGCCTGGAGGCTGCCCGTAAAAGAAAGATGGGAAAAGACACAAGGTATGCAGACTGGCCGCCTGTTCTTGCAAAGGCTGGTTCTTCCCTAGGCCAGGGAGTGGGAAAGGCTGTTGAGATTCAAGTATTTGATGAGATATTTTGAAAAAGCTCATCTATTGCAGCACAAACTAGTAGGCTGCAACAAAGCTTTTACCATCAGTCAGATTCCACTGCCCATGCTGTTTCTCCTTTCTCCAGAGATCAGACCACACTGCTCACCCATCCATTCCCCTCCCTCAATCCTCAGGGCTATTTAACTACTTAGCAAGAACGAGCTCCAGCTGCCCATCATCCATGTCAATCAACCCACTGCCTTCGAGGCAAGGCCACAGATGCATGTTATCAATGCTAATCAGCCCACTGCCTTCATTCCTCTACACTCATCTTCCTCATATCATCCAGCATGAGGATGGTTGAGGGCATCCAGACATTTACACAAGTGCTTCCATCCCATTGTGGGAGCCCCAGAGGAGCTGCGACCCGGGGCAACTGCTTCCTCCATTGCTGTGATGTGTGGGCTATGTTCCTCCACTGCACAGAGCAAGGTGCCATGGGAGACCCCTTCCAAAACAGGAGAAAGGAGACAGAATAAAGACCTATTATTCTTTCAATGACAATGTTAGTAAGGCAGGTAACACTTCTGCTCTAGAATTGACCTAAGACTCTAATGCATGTGCTTTTAATGGGATTACTGCTACGTTTAACATTTAGCCAGTCCTCACCTGCTCTGCTAAACCAAGAGCCAGAGAAATGTGATCTGCTTCATTCATTGCAAAGACAATTTAAACTCTGAAGACTATTTTACACATCAACATTGTTAATTATTTCATTGCTGAACATCTTAACAGAAAGAGCTCATTAATGGTTGCATATTCTGTTCACTTGAAAGGACATCAATACCAACAGTGGAAGCAGAATACATTATCTAGACTAAATACCACAGCCGCTTTGTACTAAAGAGAAAAGACGTTCTCACAGATACCAAATGATACTCATTTATTAGTTATCTGCCTTCGCTGCTGTTTTGTGGAGTTCTATAGAGGATCTGCTTTATTCAGCAAGGCACAGCCCTGGCATCCAGCATATTTTTGCTTATGGGATGACAAGAAATATCCTGTTTTCACTTGAGGTTCTTAATTATCCACATAAGTCATTGGATTCTTTATGACACTTAACATATTAACATTTAAGGCTTCATCCCTGTAGACAATGTATACCAATGAAAACAATTATCAGGATGCAACAGGGCTGAACATACATTAGCTCTGTGTATTGTGTTTGTGAAAAGCTCACCTAAAGTGATGCAATTCATAAAGTTGATGACACAAAAATGTCTATAATCAGTCTTTAAAGCTAGCTATCCATTGAAATTAATGAGAGCCATCCACATTTCTCTTGGCACAACTGCTTCAGCACGGCTGAAGTCTCAGTGATATTATCTGAGCCAAGGTCCTGCCACCTGCCAAAAGAGTGCCACTGTGCCTAGTGCCCAGGAAGGGCTGCCACTGCTTCTGGTGACCAGAGTCATCTGCAGCTTCTGAGAGGAAAGTAGCCTGGACTGCCCTGTGCTGGTGTTCAAAGCAGGAACCCCAGGTGAGTCTGAACTCTGAATTTGCCTAGACCAGCACATGGCTGTTGTAGCTTCTCACTGGCAGGTTCTCCCAGGCTGGCTGTGAAAGTATATTCAGATGTTTATGCAAGTGGAGCTCGGAAAAATGTGAGGACTCCTCATATAGGAGTATGGGCTCTACCTATGGGTGGAAAAAGCACTGATGCAGATTTCCGTAAAACAACCATGACTTGCAGTGGGTTTAATTATGCTGCAATCAAGTCAGCTTGAAGGGTCATGATTAAGTGAGATGCAAAGTTAAGGTAAGGCCGTTATCTGCATTTTGTGTGCTTCAGTACTGTTTCTTCAGTATCTGTGTTTCTCCACACAGCACTCTGCATCCTTTCGCAGCATCTCTGCAAAGGACTGCATCCTTGGCACAATGGACTGCAGGATCCCATTGTTGCAAGCACAGCTGTCCAGGCTATTACTACCATAAACACAGTGCATATGCTATTTAAGATGCCTGTCTACATTTCTGTTCTTCTCTGGCCTCAGAAGGATTCAGCCTACACAAAGTCCCATGTTTGTGTTATAAGGGTTAGAAGCTATATGCTTTTTAGACAGGCATCTCCTGGTGTCCTAGTGGAGGTCATCATCATTTCTGAATAAATTTGCAGCCAGCATGATTCAAACCATAAGCCTCACTTGCCCCTGCACTGTTCCATGAGCATACATTTATTTTTTCCACTTCTTTTGGCCAATAATTTTAATCTTATTCCCTCCCCTCTCATTCTTCAACTTCTCTCCTGCTGCACTGCTTTGCAGATGGGTTGATCTTCCTTTTACAGGAGGTGTGATTTTTCAAGACCCTAAGATAAGACTGTGTGCACCTGTATGAAAAAGGGCTCCCTTAGTAAGATGGGAAGAATGTTACACTACAGCAACATAAGCAGGATGTGGTTTTATTTTACTTTCAGGAGAAGAGGACTGTGTAGCTTTACAAATGTCTTTTTTTTTTCTCCAGAACAGCCACAATATAGATACCGCAGTGGGATCTGAAGGATTCTCTTCCGAGAAGAAGCACCAGGAATGACAAGAATAAAGTTCTTCAACTGCATTACTGATTTATTCAAATAATTTCCTATCACATCTTTGCTATATAACAGAAAAGCATTTGGCACAGGTGCTTGTTATTGGAAAAAAAATGTCCTCCATTCATAAAAGGAATCTTTTATTCAGGCTGCAACTTTATTTTTTAATAAATATCACAGATTTGTCTTGGCAATTATTAAATTATAAAGAGACTTTATTATTTGTGTCAATGTTTTGTTCTACTAAGATTTGCAGGGAAGGAAGAACCAGATATTATTGTTGTCCTAAAAACTCAGTTAAAACAGAGCACAAAAGGCTGGCTTTGAAACCAATAGAATTAGTAGCTGCATAAGATCTTGTAAAACTTGCCACTGATCAGTACAGGTCCAAGCTATTTGTGAGTAGCTCCCATCTAAGGCCAAAGCACACTGAATGGAGAGGAAATTCAGGTGTGTGTGTGAATTCGGAGTTACAGTCACGATGACTGTAGGGTCAGAAGTAGATGATACAATGATCTTGTCTGATATTCTGTATACTGTGGCTACAGAATCTTGCCATGTTTATTGCTACCTCACTCCCCTCACCTATGACATAATTTCATTATGTGGTTTTGAGTTCAGGATTTCCAGTGATGGAAAATCCACCGTTCATTATGTGAGTTATTTGTTCAACATTTTTTTCACTTTTTTCTTATTGATTGCTTCTGCTTGATCTTCCAGTCACAGGATACTTTTATGTCTTTTCTTTGAAAAGCTTTATGTTACAAGTAGCTGCTCCACCAGGGAAATATTTGTAGCCCACGGTCAAGTTGCCTCTCAAACTCATATTTGATGAAGTCATCTTAGCCCTCTCACTGAAGGTTAAACAATCCTGCATTTGGCACAAGGAGAAAACACACAAAGTTCCTACAAATAGCAAACAGAGCTATAAATCTGAGCCATTGCAGTTGCCTCACAACATGTACCTACATACTAAATCAAGTTTAGAAAAAAAAAAACAACCCACTTTAATTAACATTATCTGTCTTTTCCAAAATAAGGTAAACGGAGCTTGCATCTAGACTATCAAAAATAGGATTTATTGCTATTTATTGCCATTTTTCTCTTTTGGTGTAGATTTTAGCAGATCAATCTAAAAACTACAATTTAACTGTCACAAACCAACCAATTCATCATATTCTATAATAAAAGTAATAAACTGTGCCTAAAATAATTTTGACTGAGGAGTTTAACTCTCTTAAGCAGCACAGTGGAGTAAAAAGGTAGCTGTATACAGAGCTGACACAACACTCGCAATGAATGAGGCATGTTGATTACAGAGGACAGAGCTTCCACACATTCACAGCGTGCCTTGGAGCTGTGGATATCTTCCAAGGCTCACAATATACTTCCCTTTTTTCCAGAAATCAGCCTGAAAGTGTCATGAGACTGGACTTTCTGGTCCTTGCTGGCTATAACCAGAGCAGAGTAATTCAGTTGTACATTATGCTGCTCTCACGCACAAAGAATGAGTGCAGGGAAATGAATGTTAACTGAATTTACTTCAGGTTTGGTTTAAGATTTGGGCAAAGGTTGGGGTCAGTTCTTACTTTGCCTGAAATAGTTCTCTGCCCTGGGTGTTAAAGCCTCAGAAATAATTGCTGACACTTGCATGCTCCCAGCTTGCTTTGAACTGCTTCTGGCCTGGGCAAGGAGCATTTTTCCATGGATGAGCAAGTGAGATGTCTCAGCAACAAACACATACCTACAGTGTCAGTTGTTCTCTGGCTGTTCAGTCACATAGTACATAAGGCCAGCAAGAAGATGCTACTGGATTTTGCTTCAGCTACTAAGTGCGCTTACTGTGTAGGTAGTTTACTGACCCACTAGACTATATCCTCACTCCATCCTAGGCACTAGTATAGAAAAGTAGTTGCAATATTGTGTTGTTCTCTATTTTTCTGTACGTAGGAAGAAATAAAAGCTGTGACCACTCATGCTGTGATGGATGCCTTCCACAAGCCAGACAGCTGACAATATGTGGCATCTTGTAGTACCGAGCCTAAGGATTAACTGGATTATCATTATTTCCATTTTAGAGGTAGAAAATGTAAATAACAAAGAGTTTGAAGACTTGTTAGAACTTAAATTTCAGTTCAAAGAATCTGGAATAGACTTTAGTTCCCAGTCCTCCAATTAATTTTCATGCTGAGGTGATAACGCCTAATACATTCTTACATAAATATGACAATCAGTTTACACATACACTGGCTTTTATACCAATGGAGAAGCCCTTTTTTCTGCATATATTCTTGCTGCTCATCAAGCACTTGGGGATCCTTTTTTCAAGGCTTGTGGTTCTGCCATGTATTCAGATAGAAAGAGACAAAAGACTGAACTCAGTAAAGAGAGACAGGGGATCTCAAATCCCACCAACAGGACTGACAGACCCTCAAAACTTCATGTATATGGGGTTTGCTCAGAAACAGGGGTGTCCTACTGCATCGAGACTTCCATTTACATTGCCTGAGATGTTCATATCCTAAGGAATCCAAACAGGCTATATGGACAGCTTCAATGTCCTACAAACTTTGAAGTGATGATATTTTCATAATACTGCAGTTCACTGTCATGAAAGCAAGGTCAATCACATATTTTTATAGGAAAAAAATGATTTATTTTGCATGAATTAACCTGCTGTACTTAGGTTGGATCCTTTTTCTCTTAATACCCGATTGTTCTTCCTTTCATTTTCCCTGCTAAGGAATCATTTGACCTGAAAATAAAAAGGAAACGAGGGTGGTTATAAGCAGAATTTGGAGAGTCACTGTCTACCTGAGCTGTACTTTAAATGATATTTCCATATAATTTCTGACTGCTCAGTGACGTAGTGAGGAATCGATCCTGTTCTCTGTTTAAGACAATGGAAATCTCACTCTGTCTTCAGGGTTTACCTCTTGGGGTGAAAAATGAAAGGACATATTCTAGCTGGCACAAGCAATAGCTTCATTCACAGAGAATGTGAAAAATCAATTGACATTTTAACTGCCTGACGTCTGTTACAAACATCTGCAGGGAAAGAAAGCAAATTAGTAAAATGTGTCCTTTTTACTTAGGTTCATTGGAGGTTGCGATGTTAGTTGCATGTGTGTTCAGAGGAAGAAATGAAGCAAACCTTTATTTCTGTCATTACAGTTGAGCTGTATAGGGGATATAAACGGATGTCTACATAATGCCATCTCTGTCTGGTGTGCGTGTACAAAACTTGAAATGGAATTGTATGCAACTATTGCAAGCCCATGTTATTCTACACCCACATTTTGCAAGAGGTGGTGGAGGTGGAGTGATACTGGCCTGATAAAGAGGGCAGTGATTGTTGTTTGCCATTTAGAAACAGGAAAAGAAAGGGATATAACTTGCACAAATAATCTATGGCTATGTCAGGGGCACGATTAGCTCTTATCAGTGGGTTTCTTCTGGGTCTCATGACAGGAGCCAAAAATGGCGGTGTCACTCATGTAGGTTAGATGAACTCTGTATGCAATTTATGTCCACTGCATCAGAGCTGGTCAAGGCATTATCCCCTACCTGCATAACAATGGCTTGGTGCCAAGGAAGCTCCCAGCACTGGGGAGCATAATGGGGTGGTGTGCTTTCAGCACCGTGTCAGAAAATCTCTCATGATGTATGTGGCCACAAAAGCATTTGTGACATCCTTTGAGTGACTTCAGTAGGGGCTTACCCGGTGTTAGCAATACTGGGATCATTTTCCAATGCTTTCCTGAGTTTGGCTGGCCAGGCAGTGCAGGTGCCCAGCATCCTATCCTTCCCTCCACTTGCTGTCAGCCACCCTGGTTTCAACACAACACATGTTAGTATAAACGTACATGTTGGCATTAAGACATGACTTGGAGATACTGTTGGTGTAGATAATAAACTCCAAAACT
This sequence comes from Falco rusticolus, assembly GCF_015220075.1. Taxonomy (NCBI): domain Eukaryota; kingdom Metazoa; phylum Chordata; class Aves; order Falconiformes; family Falconidae; genus Falco; species Falco rusticolus. Next base: position 37,173,085 of record NC_051192.1, read on the forward strand.
TCATTCTACCCAAGAAATAAATCGATGAACTTAAGCTATGAAGTTCTATACAAACATAGTTCTTATCTGGATTGATGTTGTTTGCACTGGTCAGCCATGCAGCAACATCCAGGTTGACTGGAACCTTGTTTAAATCAGATTTTAATCCTATTTCTTTGCTCCAGTTTCCACCCACAAGACAGACTTTAAGAGAGGAATGAACAGGGCCTGCGTGGTCCTTGCAATCTGGCTTTGTATTTGCAAAGGGTCTTATTTCTGAACATTTCACAGTTTGATATTTGATGGTGTGATTATTAACAAGACTTGATATTGCACAAAATGGCTGGCACATGGTGGCCAAAGTTTCAACATAAAGGTTCAGTACTGTTTCATATGCAACTACTTGCATGCCTACTTAGCATATATGTTGGTCCTAAGCCTCTGCTGCTGTGGACTGTCTGTAGCCATGAGTTTTAAGGAGTAAGGGAAGAAAGGATATTTCATGTCTATTGCAAATCATAAAAGCACCAAAACAGGTCTTTTGGACGTGTTTATACTTTCTCGTCCAACTCACTTTATCTCTAGTCATAGCACCAAGAAAAAGGGGACTTATTAAATTGGAAAATATTTAACATGCTAATAAGCATAAACAGTCACTGCAACTCCGGAAGGCAGTTGCTCCTTTTTTCACAGTACAAGTATTCACTTGCTTTCACAGTTACCTAATCAGATATGGGAATGCTGGTTGGTTGTGTGCACTTTCACAGCTATGCACCTCTCTGATGAAAAGTTCCCAGTTGTGCTTAGAGAGTCAGGGATTCAGTTTTTCCATTCCTCCAAAAGATACGTACATCATACAGGTGGTCTTCTTTCCAGCTGTCCACAGAACTCTAAAGCAGATGTACCATAATCAATCTTCCACCATTATCACTGAGGCCATCAGGAGGATTAATTGATTTAAAAATTGTGGCTTTCATCCAAGAAAAGCCTGTTTCTGCCCCAAAGTCACCGAAACAGCATTCTTAGTGAAATGATAGAATATGATCCTATAACCCACACAAATTTGGCAACAGTCAAGCTGGAGCCAAACAGATTTTGAGGTTGTGACAGAATTGAACAAGTCTGTTACCATCAGCTTCACCACACGGCTGCTGCCAAGACATAGAAGATTCAAAACTAAGAATACAGCAGTTTTGCTGAAAGAAAAAAATATTGACAAGTGTTCTGTGAGGTCACTGGCACTCCCCGCCCCCCCCCCCCCCCCCCAAAGTTCTTTGCAAAACTAAGAAAGGGACAGCATCTTCTAAAGATCTGCTGACAGCTGGTTAAGGAAAATATAACTACAAAAATTTCTCTAGGTCTTATTTCCACTCTTCTCAGTATTGCTGCAATGAAATGTAGGGGAGAATCAGGCTGCTAATGGGATGCATGGCACTGATACAATCTGAATTTTGGAGAGTGTCCAAATTGCCTTTTTCCTGTGCTCCACCACTTATAGACTGGGGCAAGTGATAGGTTCAGCACGGTCTTCAGCGTGTGCTAATGTGGTAAAAACACAGATTCACAGCCTACAGCAGCAACCCCTTAGCTGTGAGAGGACAAAGAGGGTAAAGATTGCAAACATTGTCACCACAGGCAAGCCTGAGAGGACAAGGAGGAGCCAGATATCTCAGTAGGGTGTCTTCTGAATTAGGTGGGAAATGCTCCTCCAAATGCAGAGGCAAAGCCCTGGATTGAAACCGGGGGAGTGGGCTGTAACTAGCTCAGGAAATGGCCGATTTGCAGTTGGGTTTCATGTTCCAGCGTAACGCAGAATCCTACAAGAGGCACATTGTGAAAGAGGATTTACTTGAGCATTGCAATCATTTATGGTGTATCCATGCCTTCCAGGGATCAATGCCCGGTTACTTATTTTCAAAGAGTCCTCCCAAAACTGTAGAGTGTGGAAAGTATTAAGTAGCACTTATCAGGGTGGAAAGTTACCCTGCAGTTCATATGTGAGGTGATATCCTGAATGTGTCATGTGTCAACAGCCATATAACCTGTGATAAGAACTTTGCTTGCTGGGCTGTCAGCTCCATTTCCTCTGATCTGCTTGCACAAGGAGCATGCATGGGACTTCTGCTCTACAGATCACACTGATTGACACAGTATTGGCAGAAATTTCTCTATTTCCTCTTCATGACAAAACTGCATTGATTAAAGTTGAAGAATTTGAAAATCCCCACCCCACCCCCACCCTGCCCCTGAAGTTGCTGTATTATCTAAAGGGAATATGAAACAAAAGGCAACAGTAAAAAATACTTATTACTAAAGAGCTTCACTGCAGAACAGATGCCCCCTGTTCACGGTATTGCCTTGTGCGCTCCTAGAGAGGGGAATGATACAGAGAATTTCCCTTTAAAATTTGTCTTCCCTGAAGGTCACTGCCGAATAGCTTCAATTATGAGACATAATGAGCAAGAGTTCCCAGAGGCACTACCAGCTCCGAGTGTCCCAGTTTCTGAGATCCTGGCTTGAGATCTTACACAGATCCCTGGCACACGAGAGGTATTTCTTACCTTCTGCAGTGTCTTTAAAGAACAGCTTGGTACATGTGCATCCAGGAGCCAAAGTGCCTAAAATTACTAGTCACTTCTGACGACTTTGCCAGTATCAATATACACAATCAACCCAAATATTTATATACAATGTTAATTTGGTATATTAGGAATATAATAAGCATAGTTTACTGACATGCTGAATTTAAAAAAGAAAGCCACCTTCAGAGACAGCTGGAACTGAAAACCTTGTAACATTTCGGTGATGTACAGCAATATAAAAGCAAAGCTAAACAGAAAAACTCTGGACTTTCAGTTCTGACAAAAACAACTGGTGATTGAAGTAAGGTACACAGATTTCTGAAATTCTTCCAGTTATAAGTAATCGGATTTTAAAGATACTTTTCTTTTCAGATATATGATATTTATCTTGACAGAGTCTTACTCAACAGTTTCATTGTTTCATGCATTTCCCTTTGGTACTTTGAAAAGAAAGCAAGTTTGTTCTTTTCATCTGTAGCTGTTCCCTCAATAGCTGTCATTTATTATGTAGAAAAAAGGATTGTGTTGTATTTCTGTATGCATTTGGCTTTGCATGCAGCTATATTTTTCTTTCAGTAGATGTATCTTGGGGCTTGGGGAATTGTTTTGATGAAAGGGCTGCTTTTTAAGCCAAAATATCTCTCAAAGAGCTTCAGTTCCTGTGAGCTAGATCACAACAACAACAACAACAACAACAAAAACCAAAAAAAGAAAAAAAGAAACCCTTAAGAAACAAAATGTCATCTTAATAATGCTAGCTTTTAGACATCTGTTTTCTAGGGTACAACCTGTAACTAAGTGTATAGGTACTTCTGCAAGTACCTCTTTAGGAGCGCTAGATGCTTCATAGTAAGGGTAACAACAGCCAGTACACTGACAATAGAGGGGCAGTATTAGCTAATTCATTCCTTTAAGAATAGGGTTTTTTGAAGAGCATCTCAAGGACATCAATCCCTGGTTTTATGTAAAAGCTCAGGCCTGACAATAAATGCTCTGGTTGTGACAGGTCTTGTTTTAATGCCTTTCCAACCCAGAGAAATCAAATCTGCTCTGCTTTCCATGAGGCTGCCTGGAGTTGCATGCCTGATAGTAAAATCTGGTCACTCTCAAGAATCAGACCTTGGGAAGCAGACATGAGCTGTAGGTTTCCTTCTCAGCTACAGCAGCGCATCATCCTGCAACTCCTTAACACACAAATAATCCTTCCAGCAGTGACTAGAGCCCAGGAATCACAACCTGGAAGGGTGTTCAGGCAGGCTACCCAGGGTCTGAGCAGGCTACCAGGTTTTGTGTGTGCTCTTACAGAGTGATGCAGCTGCAAAAGGAGGCATTCACAGTACCCTCCGTTTTCACAAGCTTATTACTGAGTAGTAGTTAGAAGATGCTTTGCAAGTGGAGAGGTGTTTGCTTTCTGCACCTACCAGATATTAAAAGATATCTAAATTGCAGTCTTTGCTCCCCTCAGACTTTCACTTCACACTTTCAGCAATAATATGTGGGAGGTACCCACTCTTAGCAGCTCTTTCAAGGGCAGGCTGGATCCTACTACATTCTCTTGAAGACCATTCTTGCATGCTAATCCTTCTTCACGGTTTAAGGAAATACCTCTAGCCTCTTTTTTGCATTTTCTACGTGCTTGCTCAGCACTATTCTGGAGCACTTAAGTCTGTCTCTGCAATGTAGAAGACTTGAGTATTTCACTGCAGGCAATAGATTCTGCTTCAGAAAACAGGTGTTGTCATCAGGTGCTGTCACACCACTTGTAAAACATTTATTGGAATTAACACATTTGGGGGGGTTGGTGGTTGTAGTTTTGGTATGGTGGTGTTTGGTTTTTTTTTTAATTCTGTCTGTAAATAAATTTATCTGCAAAGATAAGAAAATACTTAGTTGCACAGGAAAGCAAAACCCCACATGGTTTCACGTGACAGCTCACTGCTAAGGATTTCTTAATTAGAAGGCTTTGGATCACTTTTCAGTTCCTTAAAACTGGTCATTTCTAATCTATAGAAGTTCCATGGGCCTGACTCCCTCTTCTTTCAGACTCAAGTGATTTTTATAGATGTCAGATAGGATGACCCTCCCCTACAGAGCTCTCTATCAGGAAAATGTGATATTTAGCTCCTCCAAAATTAATTCCTCAACTTACACAAAACTAGCAAGGGATGTTAAAACCAGTGCCGCCTTTGCCAGTAAGGCTCCAACGTAATTTTGAAATAGTGTAACTGTTATGAGTCTGAACAGGATTTTTTTATTTTAATGGTAATACCAATATGGTGTGATATAATATAGGCTGTACAAAGCAGCTGCACTGTTGCTTTGGAAATAATTATCTTTCCATTAATGCCAATGGTCAAAAAAGTTGACTTATCACGCATCTCAAATTCAAGTGCATTACAGAAACTCTTTTAGAACATCCTGTGCTGACTATTCAGAGAGGGAAAAAGATTTCAGAAAATGGAAAGGGTATAATTGAATACAGAGCAAGTACAGTGTATTAAGACAGGAGACACTGAGGAGTTCTGGGATCTGGGAATTGCATTAAATTACCTTAAATGAGCAGCATGCACTGCATTAACTAACATTATAATAGGATTTAGGGAACGCATGACTTTACTATAGAGGTCTTCGCCAATTAGAACCTCTTTGTGCAAAGAGGAAAATTCTACTTAAAAGGTTATCTGGGAGTTCTAGACAGAAAAATAGTGATACTTGTTATAAACTGCAAAGGAATGCAACAGTTGCAATGCTGAGAGGAGAACAAAATTACTCACTGTGTTACTTATACTGACCAAGACACTTGGGATGTCTTGTGATATCTGTGGCTTCTTGGGATAGACAGACTGATGCATACAGAGTAGCCAGAGGAAGAAACAAGCTTTTCTTTACAGAACATATTTTTTGGTCAGAGATGCATTTCTTTAGAGAGAAATGACATACACAACTAACTCCTGCTGATCCTCAAAAGCACAGTCTAGGCAGGCCGTGAAACGACCCTTGATGGTGAAGAGGCCACACAAACTGGCCAGGGGAGGAGCTGTTTAGGAGTGGGAAAGTCAAGGAGGCTTCAGCTCACCGCTGGGCTCCATGCAGCCATGCTGGTGGCATGGCCCTGCCCTGGCCAGGTGGCAGGGGTGGCCCTGCAGCTGCTCCTGCCCTCTACATCCCCCGGACTTTGTGCAGCCCTGGAGTCCCTGACCATGTTAGAACATGGCTTATTGCTCCCTTGATGGATGGGCTTGAATTTGGTGTTGTTGTACTCAGCTGTTTACAGACCTAGGCTTTAGCTGTCTTTACACAGTCTTGTGTGCACACATGCAATAGATTTGCTTTATCTTCAGTGCTGTTACTCTTAAAGAGAGGAGTATTAATTGCCTGTCAGATTGTTTTTATGACCTTGTCGCACAGTGCAACAGACTCCTTTATTTATCTACTATGAAGCACTGAATTATCTTCAAAATGAACTGAGGGAATGATTACAAGATGGGCAATAACCAGATTAAAATCAAACTCCAATAGAGGAGAGCAACTCCAGTTGTCCCTGTGAAATATAACCTTTGAAAACCAAATGGATCTAACGCAGCATTAGGTTGTAAAAAAATATGTTTTTTCATACAAAGTGTGTTTGACCCGTTTTGTTCACTTTATTCTTTGACATTAGGTACTAAATATTGCCAGAAGCAGGATTCTGAAGAGAGAACATCTTTGCATTCTAGTAAGCAAACCTCTTGACCTTATGTGTCTGACCACTTGCTAATCAGAAACGAGCCTTGTCTGTCCTGCATGACAGGACAAAACCAAACAGAAATTTGGTCTACTGTGTCTGGCCCAAATTCCTCACACCCACTGTGCTGGGTATTTGCTGGTTACTACCACCAATGTAGAAATGAATACTTTTCTCTGATCCCTATGACTGTCAGCAAAGTCATTTAGAACTCTGAATGCAAAGGGTGCTAGATAAATACCATATTAAAAATAAAAATAATTAAAAAAAAGAGAGCGAAAGAGATATCATTTCCAATCCAGGTATTATGGAAACCCTGTGGAAATAAATCATTACCATAAATCATTTTCCAGCTGCAGATGTCCTCAGGGAAAACCCTTGACAATCAGTTTCTTGAAAATAGGAGATATTTTTATTATTTTCAGTAGTGTTGAACCAGCATTCAAAAAGAAGGAGAGCATATTTTTAGGTTTTGATATTGACTTGTCCAATTAATTTACTAAATGTATGGCACTTGAACAGACCTGTGATGGATGTACAAATGACTGACTGCCTCACTGCATATTTGTAAAGCAGATGATGTATCACATCATTTCTTTGAGTCATGGAACTGATTTATATGCTCTATGCTACACAGACATTCTCTTTGTCAGTTGGGACCATAAAAACCCCCACAGGCAATTGTCTGCTATTCAGTCTTTGCCATTCACTGAAATTACACATAATTTTAGCCTGTGCATTTGCAAACTGTGCTTTGCCATTTCCATTTGAAAACGCTTTTGTGTTAAACATTTTTTACTCGTCTAAATAAATATTATCCATAATAACCCTATATCAATCCATTACAAACCCATGAAAGTACGTACTGCATTTAGATTTAATCCTTGAAACAAAGCTTGTTCCCACCTCACTTGTGTGTTGCTTTCACAGCTGATTCTCACAGCTGCTGAGAAATCTGAGCAACACAGAAATCTAAGATTGCTTTTCATCTTGCTAAAGCTATAGAATCTTCAATAAAATCACATTTGAGTCACTGGTCTTCAGATATACGCACGACCAAATTCCTAAAGTACAGACACCTTTTGGGAGGTACGTAAATCTGTGCTTATGGGTAGAGATATGTATTCAAATGTACTCAATTTCAAATTCCATCAAAACCCCATTAGTGACACATTTATATCAATAGCTAAAAGAGCTTTAGTGCAGTCAGCTAGAAACAACTATTTAGGAAATAGCTGTAAGCTATGCTGGTGAAAATAAGTTTTCCATTTGAGACTGTCAACTTGCAGGATTAAGCTACAACTTCAACTTGTGATGATACAGCAAATACAGACCTTCTGCAGCCAGAAGTTGCTGAATGGAGAGAAGTACAAAATATCTTCTTTACTGTTCTAATTGCTCATATTGAACCGCTTGCTTCTCTAAAATTCTCTTTCATTTTCGGACAGTGCTATAATACATTTCTGGAGCAGAATATGATGACTGGGTTTACTTGTATATAAAAAATAGTCAAAGAAGCTACGGAGTTTCAGTAGTTGTGGATTTTCAAGTTAAGTTACATGTAGTATACAAATATTTCCTTTGCTGGTTTTAACATATTTTTCCTTTGAATTATGCTGGAAGTATCCTTGTTAATACAACATGGAGCATTGAAAACAGGGTTGTCTGACAGATTCTCTCTATATACGTCACTCTTATGAGTACAAGGTATGGCTCCCAAACTCAGTGGGATAAGCCCCCATCCTCCAGTCTGAGAGGATGTAGCAAAATATACTCTGAAAGCTGGAGTAACAAAGTGTAAAGGCAAGAACATCCTACACATGAATACACTAAACTCCAGCTGTAAATAAATTTGACTCCTCTGTTTTGACAGACAGTTCTAGATCCCTGTAACTCTTACGTTTAAAGTCTGCTTATAATATTCAGTCTTTTATACCATAGAAAATTTTCTCATTGTATCTGTGCTATATGTTAGCTTTAATGGAAACCTTTAAACTGTTTTTCATTTTTACCTTCCAGACATATTCCTACTATTTCACAGTTGCAATGGAGCAAACAAGTAAAGAGCCATAATTTTTCTCGAATGAGTTTAAGAATATGATTATTTTCCTGTTGGCAGCTTTTCCTGGTTGCAAGAAGGGACAAAAGGGAAATGAAAACTCACTGAGATGATCTTCAGAAGTGTTTCCCAAATCACTGCAGGGGGAGATTCCAGCATGCGCCAAGACGACACAGTTTCTTGCACCAAATGTCAGCCTGAGCTGTAGGCTCATGGGACCACTGGCCTCTGTGTCCTTTGCTCTTTAGCAATCTCTTACCAAAGGATCCTGCTTACCAGGGCCTCTACCAGCCACCTCAAAGTGGATCTCATTATATAGATTAAGGGAAAGAATATAGCTTGGCCTTTGAGGCCTTTCCCAGGCATTTGTTGCCCTGGTATTGCTGATCTGTCCTCACCCACACTATGTATATTTATTTTGCATCCTTTCCCATGTGCCTCCCTATGGGGCAGAAGTAAATTCAGTGAATGGAGGGCTCACCAAATGGGTACTGTCTGCATTGCTGGGTGTGGGATTGACCTTCTGAGCTAACCCTGAGCTGAGGTCTTCAGTGAGCTACCCTCCGTGGCACCCAGGGCTGCTTTCTAGAGTAATCACAGTTAATTTAAGGCTCTGCAGTGTGTACTGAGTAGTTCTAATTATTCCACCAAATTACTGTGTTTCTGTCTTTATCCAGTGTAATCTGCCATCAGGTTGTTAATTTGCCTAGGTTTATTAAAGCCTCTACAGTCCTCTCCAGATTTGATTTCACTGAACAATTCTGTAATGTGAACTTCCCTTTTTCACCTACTTTTGTTTTCCAAATCATGTTTTATTGCAGCACTTTTCACATATATTGGTTCTAGGATCAATTGTCCCATACTGGGGTTTCTGGATTTCAGTTATTTCTATTATGTATGTGCATATGTTTGTGTATTAACTAGCACTTATCAGGATGTAAGTCACATGGTGTCTCATTGCCATGCGGATCATTAAATGTAGGAGGGCTTTTTATCCAAAATGTGTGAGAAAACCATCTTTCCCTAAAAAGCCCAACCAGGTCTGTCACCAAACCCTTTCTTTACAGAGAGCTAGTCAGATATTTCTTTTTCTCATCTCCACATTTTCCTAGTCCATTAAAAGGCACGTATTTTTATGATGCCCCTTTACACAAGGTGTTTCACCTGAAACATATTCTTACCCCATTTCAAATGCAGGTTTCTAGAAGCTGTAGGTTATTTATAGGAGAGTCATAAGTAGAACTGTCTCAAATAATTGCCAACCTTTAGCTTGGGTATATTTTTTTCAGTATTCCTCATCTCTGAAGTAAGACTTGAAATATGGTAAAGTGAAATCTGACTGAAATCAAGAGCTCTCCTATAGACAGAAGCTTTGAATTGTTTTTAATAGTATAATAAATTCCTTCTGTTGTTCTAACAGTGTGATCCAAGAGTGTCTTTGAGAGTAACTTCTAACGAGATGCAAAGGAGTTGTCCAAAATGGTGGCAGCATTAAATTCCCTGCAGCTCTAAGCAAGACTTTCCTGATGCTCTTTCACAAAAGACAACAGGCATGGATGTACCATGGCAGGTGGAGGAAGATGGGCAGCTCCCTCAGCAGCCTCTCTCTCTTTTCTACTGCCAGCGCCACAGAAGTGGCAAGAGAGGGTGAAGAGACCAAAACCCTTTGCCAGACCCACCATATTGCACCTGATGTGGGGATAAATCCCTCCTGGGGCTGATGGGCTCAGCACTCTGTTCAGCACCCCGAGCCCCCAGTCACACAGTGGCGGCTGCACTGGACACACAGAGATGCTCCCAGCAACATGAACTCACATTGCTCAAATGGAGTAAACACGTTAGTTTGCTTTTCCCCTCTCATCCCTTAGCTAGGGGCAGCACATTTCTGTTTTGGTTTTTTTTTTTTATCTTTGGAAAAAAAAGACAGCTCCAAATATTCATGGATTCAGTCTACTAAATGGATGTGTCTGTGGTGCTTCAGGACAAATGCCAGCTAATAGATAGGGTAGCAGGAGCTTTTTTAGACAAAGAGGAAAGAACAGAACAAGCCTTAAACCTAGCTGTTGGCTCTGTTTGAGAAAAAAAGAAGATATTTTGAGCTCACCAACAAGGTCTGTTATCTTTTGCTTATTTAAAGAAAGATCTGAAACAAGGGCATAACAATACAGTGTAAGCAGCATATACAGATCATGCAGATTGTGTATATGAGTATGATTTACCCCTAACAACCCAGTTTGGTAAGTACGATTCACCCCTAACAACCCACTTTGGTAAACCCTCCCTTGAGAGATATAAATCAGATCAAAATTTCACCATGTTCCCGTCTCCCTATTTAGTAGACTGCTAAGCAGGTCTAAAAGGTGGTTTGCCCTCTCTTTCAAAACCAGCTTATTTACATGGGGTGTTCATCGTACAGCACGTCAATTTATTTTGAAAGGAAATTTACCCTCCTCATCAAGCCAGTGAGCTTTATGCAACATGAAGTATATAGATAGACATGGAAAAGTGACGAATAGTTATTGTAAATCATTACCCTGGCAGTGGTCCAAAGCCCTTAGGGCTTCAGCTCTTACACTGGTACAGCAGATATAAGCTTCGATATAACTAATCTACATTGGTTGCAAAAAACAGTAATGTAACTACGTAAGTCAGTCATGTGAAAATTAGCGTGGTTTTCTGGCAATGCTTGAAAATTATCTAGTCCACCACATACAATGCGAAAAAACATAAAAATACAGAGATAATACACTAGCATACAAACAATAGAGGAGACTTAGTAGAGGTTACATCAGTAATCATTTATAAACTCTAACAGACACATGCCTTAATAGAAAAGCCTGGGGAGGTGGAAATGGAAGCGTATCATAAGAAAAAAATCTCATTATTTTAAATACTTTCAGTTTCAATATAATCTTATTTATGTTAAGTCAATTTTTTAAGATTCCACTACATAATTACCATCACAGTAAACAAGCAATAGTGATCTTTTTCTCTGGTTTTGTGTTGGGAATAAGAATAGGAATACAGACACGTGCTCCCTTGGGTGTTGTGGTTTAATCAGGCTGGTTTTTATAAGGCCTTTTTCAAACTGATCAGAATAGCCTGAAATGTGTCAGAGAAAGCTTGTTGCCTAGAATAAACCTTTAATAGTATTTCACAGCTGATTTCTTTTTGAATTAATTTGCCCTTGAGCAAAAAGACAGGGTCAGTAGGACCTGTGTATGTGTTGAAAAGCAGAGAAGGAAGAGTAATGGGGAAAAAGAGACAAGAATTAGCCAGGAGAGACAACTGGTGCACTCCAAGCTCCCTGCTGATTTAACAGAGACTACATTCTCTTCTCCTTGAAATATGGACTGTCTCTGTTCAAGTTCATTGGTTTAAAGTGAAGGGAGTTATTTCACATTTATGCAGCTTGTGCCATTTGTAACCCCTGAACAGAATCTCACCCACAACTCTCTTTAAACTTGGAAAAGGTCAGACACAGAGCTCCTTCAGCCTTTATTATTAAAAGCTTCCTGCCTGACTTTACTGTAGAGAAAGAGGCAGTGACCTTACATTTAATCACATCAAAGACTCTGTGCTTTAACTTACTTAAAAGACTCCTTATGCAGGGTAGCTTTATCCAAGGAGTCTTTCGCCAGACGACATTTTTAAAGCAGCGTGCAAAATATCCCTTTTGCTGCAGACTCCAGCTGCTGAGCAAGCAGCCTCTCTGCTGCCTGCAGTAAGGAGACTGAGAGAAGTCTGGGGGAATGTGCATTCAGCCAAATCTATCCCATATGCACGTAAAACCTAATGGAAATCAGTCGTGAGGCCCTACAGCTGCACAGGAGTACATGTGATTTACAGCAAGGCAAAGGATTTGCAGAATCTTCCATCTTCGGTGCTTTCATTTTTTAATGTTTCAGCCTGAGCAGAGTTAATCTTCTTAATGAAGTAAAATGGAAGAGTAATTAGCTCCTCTGCTTGCGCATATGTTTCACCAGTGCTGGATTTCTGAAGTGCACAGGACAAACCTTCTGTTTGAATTTCCCTATTTAAAAATGCAGCAGATGTAGCGTGAAAAAAAGTTTCTGCTGTGAGCTGTGTGCTAAGGCTCTGATAAATGCCTTGTCACATTTGCTCTGCTTTGTACTTGGAAAGATTCTTATTTGTTTGCTTTTATGTTTCTACACCTGTCTCCTTTTCTTGTGCACAGTTTCCAGGCAGGGATGGTTCTGTCAGGGATGATGGGCTCTGAGCAAAACTTTCTGTTCTGTCTTTGGCTTTTCTCTATGGGGATTAGGTGGAGCTGAATGATGAATGAAAGGTCCAAGGTCTGCCTCAGAAAAGCCCCTTCTTGACCATTTTCATCTCAGCCTTTACGGTTTTGCCACCTTCAGATCTGTATGCAACTGGCCAGCACTACGTGCAGAACGATGATGTCATTTACAGCATACCGGCACGACTCAAGGCAAACCAGAGTTTCCCTCCTGCTTAAAGGACCCACTGAATCATTCACCTCCTGCCTGGGAAAACTCCCCGAGCCAAATACTTGTTCCTAAAGAGAAAGCTAGATATGGCTTGGGACAGGGTGGGGGAAGAAGGGTGGTCTTGTAATTGTGGGGCAGAAGGGAAAAAATTAACAAGTCCTGATCCTTTTCATTATCTTGGAAGGATAATGCCACCTCTCCACAGCTCAATTTCTGTAAAACAGGGTAAAATACTACCTAGTGTTATACTAATCTGTTCAAATATTGTGTGACTACATGACAGCACTTCAGTGAAAAACCCTCTGCTTCTCCTGCTGCCTGTGAGTATCAAAGTTCAAGGTAGAAAGCAGAGCCCAGATGTGCACAGCAGCCTGGATCAGCAGAGCTTTCGGAGAGTGCCCTCTCTCTGAGGGAAGCACAATCTCCTAAGTACAGACCCGTTATCAATGTGAAACATGTAAACAAAGTTTAGGGGAGGAAAGACCGGCTTACTTTGCTGCTTCTCTGGCTCTCCCAGGAGCAGGACTCGGCCTCCTGGGGAGCGATCCCTCGCTGGAAAGGATGGTCGCTCAGGCAGGTCTGGCACAGCGGAGGCTCGAGCTCCGAATCCCCTGGAGGTAAATGCATCACAGTGGACCCTGGGTATTTGAGGCTGGCATGTGGGTGCTTTTCAACGCTGACCATGGGGCTCTTAATCCACCTTCGTACCTGCCAAAACAAAAAGAGGTGATGGACTCTCTTCGCTCTATGGCAGCAGCTGGGATGGCACAGCAGGGTTTCTGCTGTGGATAAAGGCACAGACTGGAGGAAAAAATCAGATACCATCTACAGTCAGGATCGGTTTTCTGTAGGAGAAAGTACTAAGCCATGTCAGGGTGCATGCGTGAACACACACCGTAGCCAGGCTCTGTATGTTGGGAATCATTTGCTGCTTTGTGCAAGTCTGCCATAAGTTTACCTACAATACAAAGTTTTCAGGCTTTATAAAGATATTAAAATATATGGTAGACTTCTAAGAAGAGAAAGATAACTACCCAAAGCAAGTACGTCCAGCCTAGAGAACTCGATTCCCCCTGTGGAGAGAAAGCAGACTGTTTTTGCAGGTATATAGCAGAAATACTGTAAGCTTTCTGCCGTCCTTTTTCAACAGCAGTATCTTTGGTTTCATCTCTGACTTCACATACTATCTCAGCCTTTTCTGTGCCTCTTGTCACTACCTTCAGGAGTCAGTTTCTCATGTTGACCTGACCCAGATTTTGACCCCGACTCCTCTAACCTGCCTCCCCCTGCCTTCTCCTTGTCTCTGCAGCTCCCCAGCTAGGACCCAGTGCACTACAGCAGGAGGGACGGTATTTACAAACATAATTTGCTGCACTCACAGGGCACGATGTCAGCCTTGTGCGCTTTGTTTGCTCTTCCTTTCACTTCTGTGACTGTCTCTTTACTGCCATGTGAGTCAAAAGTATTGGATTTTCTAACAAGATAAGTGAGGAGTCAGAGACTTTTCTGAGCTCTTTCTCCAAGTCATTTTGTACCGTGAAAGCAAAGAGACCACTATATAAGCTGTGCTATATTTGCACTCACTCTGATCAAAACTCTCTCATTTGAATGTGAAGGATAGATAGGGGTGTATCGGGATACGTTTTACCAGCCCAGAGGGGGAAGGCTGAGACAGCCAGAGCTGACAGCCCCACCAGCCTCCTATTGACAGGAGGCAACTCTTTGCTCTGTGAGCTGCACCTCTGGTCCACTCAGGGGAGTGGGGCAGGGCTGCAGGGTTTACTCTGGGGCGTACAGTGCTTGTGTCCCCAGCGGAAGCCAGAAAAAGAACTTGGCCTCAGCACTGCCATGCTTCATTAGGAGATGATATTTGCCATTACAGGATGCTTTACATCAGGAAAATAAACATTTTGTGTTACGTTAGTCATGGGCATGATGCCAAGTGTTTGATTAACAGTGGAAGTCTATATCACAGCAACTGGTTGCCAGGAACACGTATGATAAACAAACAGAATGAAACATATCTAACCAGCCTTCTGATGGTGACTCCTCTGTGAGTGGAACATCTGCAATTGCCCTCCTGTGCTGACCTGCTGAAAATCTCAAGGTTAGGAAAACCTCTCTTTCCTCTCTATGGAAACCAAGCAAACAGATGTCCTTCTGTGGGCAAATGAGCCACTTCCCACTGCATTCCCCATTTGCATTTTTCAGCAACGTCAGTTTGTGTGGATGATATCAGCTCCTATTTCCATGCTCTGGAGCATCTCTACAATGTCAGCCCCACCCCACTTTTGCTCACTATAGGGTCTGGATGCCATAGCTGACAGGTGCCATGTCTGCATGCTTTTGTAACAGATTTTGCAGAACTGAAACCCAAGTGCTTAAAGTTCTGTTGGAATAATTTTTCCAGGACGTTAAAACTAATGTATATGTATGGTTTTTATTGAACTTCTCTGTTTTTATAATTCCTAAAGTCCCTACTAGTGCAGAGAGATTGTTGGCTCACCATTTTCCTGATCCAGACTTTTTTAGCTTCAGGTTTGTGGGTTGTAGGGGGAGGGGTTATTTTTTTTCAGATTTCATTTCAATAAACATATTTTGAAACCGATCTTTTGACCCTGGCAGATTTTAAACACATTCATTTTTGCCAAGCATAATTGATTCTATGATTGTTAAGCACATCATTAAATATATTACTCTCCCCAAGTAAATTCATGGTTGTGTGTCTTGATCAAATTCCAGAACTTGGTATGTTGAAAAGAATAATTATATTCCTGGTCAAAAAACCACGCTTGATTTTCCAGTGTAGTTTTATTATGGAAAGCATACAATGTATGTAATGTGATTCTGAGAGGACTAAATGACTGTTCATTTTGTCCTTTTTAAGTCAGACCTGGTGATCGGTTTTCTGACCATGTTCTGCCTTTCTTCCTTGACATCCTGCAGCTTCAATTATATCATTATGGGTGCACACAGTGTGCAAAAGTGTGCATGAAAGAAGAACCAAACTGACAGTAGCAATGGGCCTGGGCTGCAATAAGCTGCAGGCTCATTTTTTCTTAAAAATTCCAGGGGGACAGCCCAGTCGTCTGCTTAAGACTGTTCAATTGCATACTGTATCAACTCAGGCAGGAATTCAAATGCAAGTCTGGGTTTGAGGTCTCATTAAGACCCAATGATGTTTGGTTTTATGATTTCAAATTCAGGACATTTGCAGCAACACCATTAATCAATAATTTCTGTTGTAGCTTCACTTGTATCACTGTCTTGTGTTTCCGTTTACAGATCTCTAGCCTGCCTGTGTATTAAGAAACGTTCAAGATGTGACCTCAGTACTCCTGATACAGCAAAATCTGCCTGTATCAAATGGTCTTGTAGCTGTACCTTTTAATGGCAATGAAATATGCATTTGGCAGCATAATGATCATAAATTATAGAACACCCACAGTGTGAATGGTAACGTGAAAGAAAGTAACAGGGCGTGCATTTTATGAAGCTGCACACAACCGAGTGTAGGTGGCATCTTCCGGCTCTGGCATCAGCAAGTGGTCCCTGAGTTCAGGGTAAATCCTAAACAATTTTTCTTACTATTTTTTATTCCAGGCTGACTCCTGGTTTTAACTCAGGTACACATGTTTTTCTCTGAACAACATTTTGCTACTTAAAAATGTTGGATTAAACTGATTTTTTCATGTGATGGATCCGTATTATTGACACATTACAGCCTGTACTGAGAGATGAAAAAGAAGTATGATTGCAAACAATGATCTGGTCATATTGTTGTTCTGTTTAATGCAACAGGGTTTTTGGGAAACTAAGGTGGGAAAACTTCAGAGGCATCCAGCTTTGACATTGAATGGACTAGCAGGATTTAATTTTTTAATTGGTTGGAACCAGTTCAAATAGGTTAGCACACCCACAGTGCAAATGCACTGGCAGAGAAAAGTTTTAAAACAGTTCTAGTTTTCCTTCATTGGATCAGGTAAAGTTCATGTTCGTGTATGTCCAGCCATGCCTGCTCAGTCCAGGATGCTGTGCTGACTCAGCAAAATACACATAATATTTCAATAAACTGAGTCACTCTGAAAAGTAATATATAATCTACAAACGTCAATAGAAACCCAAGACCTGCATAGCTAAGCCCAGGGAAGTTGTTTTTCTTCTTTCTGAAGTCTTCGCCTCTGACCAAGGCGCCTGCACCACCTGCCTGCGCGCCCAGACCTGCCCAGCAGCCGCTCCAGGGGAGCTGAGCCTGGGCTGCTGCTTCACTGGGTGCCAACGCGCTACGCTGAGAGCTGCCGTGTTTGTTATTTTTAGAATTTGCCTACATGGATGTGTTAATGTCCGCTGGCCCAAGGACAAATTAGATAAATACACAGTCAAGCCTTGTGTGGATGGCTTGGTTCAGAATGAAGATGGGCTTAATTCATTCTGTACCCACTAGCTTAATTTATCTAAGTTAAAATTTCAGGTTTCATTCTGAATTGAAAGGCCCATGAGGACTTTAACAACATTCAATTAATCTCCTCTAATTTCACATCTTCAGCTAATTCAGACTAATGTCCCTCAGTATCCCTCTGCAGACAAAGCCTGTTTGCCATTTGAAATTCATAGATAACGCAGAGTAACATGAACAGAAAAGTGTAGTAACTGTTACCAATACTCTGAGTGGGAAATGAAATGATTCGCTACTGACTTTCAACATGTATCCCTATCCAAAAGCATTGAAAATATTGATTTGAAACTGGAAGTATGAATTGGCAGCACCTTTGTAGCAGCAAGGCCAAGAGCAGACTTCTGAAGGAAAACAACTTTCCTGGGCTTAGCTATGCAGGTCTCAGGTTTCTATTGATGTTTGTAGATTATATATTACTTTTCAGAATGACTCAGTTAAATTTATTAAAATGTTATATATATATTATTATTAGTCATTGAATTGTAGGTCTACTCTATAGGTTTTTGTCTGGCTTTAACCTTAATAGATGTCAATTTTTTTTGCATATTTAATATTTACATTTACACTAGACAAGTGCTTTAGGTCTGTTTGACTTGAGCTATCTTAAATGTCACTAAAGATTTCAAAGTGCAAAGCTTCATTTCTTTTGAATTCACTTCCACTAAAAAACCTCCCACATTGAATTGCACAGAAAAAGAAAAACAGTTTTGAAGAAATGTCTCATAGTTTCTTCCCTGACTGACAAAAACAAATTAACAAGGAACACATAATAGTGTCACTTAGGACATTGTGTGATGCTCAAATACCATGATGCTAGGTGCATAATTCTTCATGGCAATGTTAGAAGTATTTGATTATTCAAATACATTATCTTTTTATTCTTACCATGATATCCATCTACCAGTAAACTAGAGCTTGGTCCTCGCTGCAGGAAGCAATTCTATTCTGAACTGTTTCTGAAGATTTCCGTATTTTCATTTCCAAAGGAAGGTTTTTTAAAGCCCCCAGACAACTTCATCTACTATTACAGAGTACAAGCAGCTGACTCGTTAAGTGTGTCTCAAATAATCTGGACAGATTATAATTGAGCAGAACAGAAAGAGCTCCCTGTTTCTTTTGCCCCATCACGACTATAGTTTCTTTATGCCTTTTTCTCATCAACAACTCTGCTAGAAACTGCTTCTGCTACATGCCTGTTGTGGAGTGCCCAACAGTTTCTGCTTAAGCTATACCTGCATTTACGAGATTCACTGTTCCCACACGAGTTCTTTCAGGGTACAACCTCTCAGGCTGTGCTGATGGACATGGGTCTGCTATGCTGGTCGTGTGAGCTGAGCAGCTTCCAGTCAGCCACAGTGCAGTAGCTGTGTGTCAGCATCCCATCACGCTCAGGGCTAGTGTCTCTTGCCATTTTCTAAGGCTGAGCAAGAGATCATCTGTGCCCATCCATGCAGACAGGCTTGAGACTTGTCAAATATTACCTTACTACTATTAGCTAGAAGTTGGTTCAAAAAGTTTCAGGGAACCCTTGCCTTGCTTGTTTGGAAAGAAAAAAAATCAAAGCAAGCAAAAGATAGTTGCCCAAAATTATCCGTGAAACATCACTGTCTTTAATGTATCTACTAACCTGAATAATTTCTGAAAAGAAAGAGTTTTGAAGATGTCAAAGCAACCCATTTCAACTTTTCAAAATACAAAAGTGTCACATTTTCAAGTTGAACGGCATTTTAATTTTTTTAGCCTTGAAATAGAGCAATTTGTTTGGAACAAATGCAATCACCTTCACGCTCACAGACCTTCATGGCTGGGAATAAGCTTAAGCATATCCCTCCACCCTGTCACGTTTTAAGATTTTTTTGTACTTTTGGTTTTGTTGAACTACCAAAGGATCTTTGCAGCTAGTCAAAGTTGTTTGATATTTCTTGTATTTCTTGCAATGACCACAAAAAAAATTGAGAAAATTTTCTCCATTCTTTCAAGATAAGTGAGTTCAAAGGAGTGTTGTACGCTACTCTAGTATGTAGCTATCTGTCACTAATGCTAAACTGAATTGAAATGTGACTGTTCTTAAAGAATAACTTTAAATACCCTTTTCCCAAGTATGACCTATAATATTATTGAAAAAGGTGTGCAAGTATTTTTTTTTAAAAAAAGGTCTTTATTTTCTGACTCTTGTTTGCTTTAGTTTCTTTGTTTGCTCAACTTTCCACAAACATGATATCCAACAGTGATAATCACTCAGACTAGAAAATTGCCAGATGTGATTAAATGAGATTTGCCAAGTTCCAGGGGTTTTTTCCACTCCTGGCTTTTCCTCTTATGTAATAGCAAACAGATACACTTTTAATTTCATATGGCTCAGTTGTCAATGGCATCAGTCAGCTCAGCACATTTTATACTTTAATCAGGTATTCATAAACCAGTCCCCATCACTGTAATCATGAGCAGTATTTTCCCTGAGACGAACACCAGCATGTTTTCTGGGGCCGCAACAGATGCAGATGTGGCTTTTACTGGAGGAAAGTAGGTGCTGATGGCACCAGCTGCCATCCTAGGGTGTCCTCTCTGGCTTTGAAAGCCCGGTGCTTCTCATGACACTGACAAGGTTGTTTGCTGGCTTCCCAGCTGAAGGCTTGACTCTCAAGAGTGCTGAATACACTGGGAAGGAAAAAGCACCTTCTGCAGCAACCTAACATCTCTCAGGATTAGGCCCTTTGTGGATGTGAGAGTCACTTTACTGCACAAAGTCCTGTTGCAGACTACTGATTTCAGTAGGATTTAGCAATACGGCATGAAGATACATATTCTGGAGCAGTAAATAATAATGTGAAAGAAGGAGGGTGTAAGTTCGTAGACAAATTTGATAGGCCATTAGTTATCTAAAATTGCAAACAATTGCTGAGGACTGAGGGTAAACTGAATGCTGGAATTGCTTAAGGGAAACTGTGGAAATCTGCCTGGAAGACCAGTATTATCAGCCAGTCCTCACTGAAACATCACACCCATCAGCACAAGAGCATCAAATTTAATCTGACGGCCTGTGCAACCATATGCTCTGTATGGCACCGTTTTCTTCCTCTGAAACTCTGGACAGGCTTTTTTCCTGGTTTTGTGGGGGACTGGAATAAACCACTCTATGTGCTACAACTCTCCTGTACTTAAAATTTTCATCTTCATGAATGTTCCTGTTTGCATCAGTTAGTGGGTTTTTATGGCTGTCAGTCAGCTCCTATTTACTCGACATGTTGCATTGCAAAGTCTCTGGATATTCATTTCCCTACCAGACAGTATCAAATGCCTTGACTGTGATCTAGGTCAGTGCATGTGCATGTGTTTTAGTTCTGCCTCCCAGTGATATCGAATGTGCTTTTCTCCTTCTCAGATTGCAGTTCATCCGATCCCTTCTTTCCCTTTCCTGGCGTTATCTAATTGCACCTCGGACCAGGATTTGAATTTTCATCCATTATGTAAACCCTAGGTGCACAAGGAGCTCTTGGAATCATCTCCCCTGCAGCCTTGAGGGCGACTGTCAGGAAACCTATTTAAATTACAATTAGGGAGATTATGGAATGAAAAACTCAATTGTTCAAATTGTATACAGTCATCTACTTAAATGGAAAGTGGTAAATGAGAGGCAGGCTGGTTAATGCAGGGACTGAGACACATCACTACTCTCTAGCTGGCTTCAACGTTTAATTTGTCATGTCCCATGGGAAATGCAACACAGCAAAAGGATCAGTTTGTCAAATGACCTCAAGCTATTTTTTCCCCTCTAGAGCCCTGAGACACATCATTTTGTTGATTAATAGTCACATTTTATTTTAAAAAGGAAAGTGAAGGGCAACTCACTGCATAGTCATCATTTGCTGCTTTCTCTGCAAGCTGAGAAGCTGCTCGCTAAAAAGCTGGCTGAGGCCGAATAACAGAGCGCATTTTTTCCACCCACGTATGGATGAACACGGCCTGGATTCATGGAGAGTTCAGCCCTCCAAGTGTGCCAGGAGAAAGGCTGCCTGCATGTGATGTAGATTTGGGAAAGGGCAAATTTGCCACAGCTCAGGGTGGACGGGTGCAGGGAAGGACGATGTTCTTTACAGGAGCCCCAGCACACTTCGCTCATGGGCACTGGGTATTGCAAGACAGGGGAATGCAACTCTGGCTGCAACAGGATGCCTGCAAGCCCTAGGGAAAACTGTGCCAGTTCTCTAGGGTCCAGTTTCCTCTCTCATCCTTCTCTTCCTTTGCTGTTTCATCATATATTCTTTAGCAAATCTTTGTGAAGAGCCCCACCTTTGTGGCTGCTTGTAGATGTGACAAATAAATATCACAAACAAGAGCACATTAAGGTATATGTGATGGTCTTGATGCCTTTCATGATCTTCCTGGCATCCCACTAATTGCTAGAACCATAAGGGCTGGATTAGAGGATTGATCTATCCTAGTTCTGGGGTTTTTTTATTTGGAATGTGTAATAATTTTCTATCATCTCCATCTGCCTCCAGCTAGATGAATTTATGCTGTACAGCCATCAGGCAAACTGGTCTGGTGTAAATGTCCATCACTCCACCAAGCTCAACACATAGTTCCCCTTCAGCTCATGTCTCTAGGTTTCCTTCCATGGAAACCAGTGCACAAGGAGGACAACACAGCTGTCCCAGCATGACAGGGGCTGGGGCATGTACCCGAGTCTGAGGGCTGAGAAGTGTTTGTGGGTTGCCCAGACCCAGGTACACTCCTGGTTCATGCTGAGAATTTGACCTGTTCTGTGCTACATCTCTGCTCAAGTTTGTCAATCAAATGTATCTAAGAGGAAGCATAGTAAATATTTCTGTATTTGTTGTTGTCATCAGTTGCAGTGGTAACACTTGAAGTAAATAAAGCAGATCTTTATGATCTTAAGTGTGAATGGCATGTCTCCAGGACACAGCAGCAAGTCAGTAAATGCAAGATTCTGAAAAATAATATCTCAGCATGTGACTGCAGTTGGGCACCAATCCCAAAAGATGATGGGTACCAAAATTACTTGAGAAATTTGGAATCCTCTAAGAACAGGTTTAAATATTCCTCGTGAACAGTTGCATCCATGTAAAGCAGCAGAAATGCCAATAACGAGTGTTAACGAGCACACAGACAATCAGCCTGCCTGATCTGCCTGTTCCAGTCAATGGGAAAGCTTTTGCCCACTCCAGTGATGCAGGAGAAAGTCTGTAAAACCCGTATCTCACACTGATAGCTAAATTAGCTTTTGCTGGGCCCCCATATTAACTGGCTGCTTTGTTTGAAGTGCAGCACAAAAAAACCCTAAACAACTACGGCACCACTTGGGGTTTTCCTCTCTTCCTTCCTCCTATGTTGTCCTTGAAAACAATTGTTAGTTTCATGGGATTCTTTTCTCTGTGAAAAAATAAATAACTGATGTGTTGGAATCAGGTAAGAGCTCTTGGATCAATTGTAAGCACTGATGGCACTTGTTTCTACAGGAGATGAGACAATAGATTCATTGTCCACGCTGCTGTATAAACACCCTCTCTCTGTGTATTATGTCTAAGAGGAAAACAAAACAAAAAGGGGTTTATTGTGTATGTGCAAGTCTAATCTTTCCAGGCTACCAAGTTAAAAATGCTTTTCATCTAGATCAAATAAAAACAACATGAACAATGCAACCCAAATCCTATCTAAATAGTCCAAGGCTGCTCGTTTGTACCTTCTCTTCTCTATTCTCTATTTTATGTGAGCAAACCTAATTGCCAGTAAACCCAGGCAACGTTTATTTTAACTCCTGCACTGATAAACACCGCATCCCACACCTATTAGTCAAAGCCTCAAAGCGGTCTGCAGGGTTCTGTGAGTGTCTGAGACAGACAAAGGAGCCAGGGAATGCATGTTTGGATGTGGATGGGCTGCAAAGGTAGCTGAATGAAAAAAGCCCATGCGAAACACAGATATCTCACAGTACTTGTTCTCCCTTCCAGTTGTCTGATGCAATAGTTATTTTGCACCCTTCAGTGCTCTGGGCTGAAATATCACAGCATTATAAAGCTTAACTGCAGTACAAGAATAATGGCTGCAGTGGCAGAACACAATGGGTGACTGGGTGCAGCACCAAGTCCCGTTCAGTAGTCATCCTCGGCTATCCTGTCAAGTGTTTCATACTGTTCATAGTGAAACACACATTGTATGGCCTGAAATTAATAACTTTCCTATTCCTAATTTAAGCCTGATACTGCACTTCACTAATCTCCTTTTGATTTGCCAGGTGACCCTTGTAATTTGTTACATAATACTGCATACCATTGTGATCTTTTATCAATCTTTAAGGGAGCCGGGATCATTAGATGAGCTGATTTAGGGTGCCCAGTCCTCTGGCCCTGCAAGGTAGACATGCCAAAACATTCACAGGGCTGTGAGACAGACCATACACCTCAGGAAGCTGCAATGTTCCTGGAGCAGCTGCAGGTGAGAGATGACAGTGTTTTTTCAGAGATCAGCTCCTTTGCAAGGCAAGGCTGGGGTGGGACCTGGCAACAGGGACTTCGGCAGCTCACGGGGGCTCACCTGTAGTGTGACGTGGCAGTGCCATGGGGGAGGCTGGCACAGCTCCAGGCAGGAGCACCACTTGAGCACTCAGGAGCTCTGGGATGGTCCTCTCATCTAGCAGACCTCTGGGTAACACAGACAAGAGAAACACCTTTGTTCTTCCATTCCTGAGCCAAAGGAGACGTGTTTGCTCAAAGGTACATCTTTCAGCAAGATACCCACCGTTTCTCTTCCTAGGTTTTTCTAGTGGCCAATTTGCCTTTGCTGTTGATTTGCTAAGAATACTGTTTGAGGAGAAAAAGAAAGTCCTGACACTCAAATTAACCATTTTTAAATGGCATCCCAGCTGAGATGCTGTGCATAGCAGTGTGTGAAGCACCTGTCACATTTCAGTCAGGATTTAAAAGATCATTTTATTCTGAGCCACAGAAGAATTTATGTCTTAGAACATCATTTTCACTGGGGATTTAAGATAAGAAGGTTTTATAATTCAAGTGTTTTGACCAATTAATACAGTGCCAAATGTGACCAATTCTTTTAAGATCTTTCATTAAATTTTTGTGTTAATTTTTCCCAGCAAGAATGGTAAAAATGAACTTATGGGGAGCAGCACTATTTGATACATACCCTGTCACTATAGGAAAACATATGGTCCGGAATAATTTGAAAAGAAAACGTATGTCTTCCTCTAGCAATTGCACAGAGTGAAAGTAAAACTCCTTAATACAAGAGACACTTATGAGGTTAACATTTATTAGTTAATGATTCACGACTTTCTGTGCAAGATACTCTTTTCAGATATGTAATGAAATCTAGCTCAGTCTATCTGAAAAGTGGACTTAATGTTTATAGCATTTCCTGCTCCTGAAGCTGCAAGAAACATTTATTTATAGTCCCATGAAGAGAAAACTATTATTTTCTAGTTATGTTTCAGTCTCCTCTGAAATTTGTTTGAATTTTTACCAAGCTTCCCCTCACTCTGTGGAGACTAGATGCCTCATCCACTTGAGGAATAGTCTTAGAGTCTCCTTGGAGAGTGGGGAATGATTTAATGCTTCAAAAACAAAACAGCAAAACCATGATGAACTAACAAATGTGAAACCCCATCCCATTGCAATTTCATCACCTATAAAACTGCAGCTGTTTCAATTTGTGAAACCAAGCAATTTCTCCTGCACCTGTCAAACCTGCCTGGCATTTCAATAAATTGTTCCATGTGTTGGTTTTGCTCGTGTTTTAACATAGCTTGAGAAATATGGTCTTAAAAAGAGCTAAGTACAGACAAAAAATAGAGTTAATCAGAGTAAAGCCACATTTTCAAACTGCCAGTCATAAACAGTCTTTCATATGTATAAAAGAAATAAAAGTTATTTAGTGAAAAATGTAGTAACAGATGCAAACCAGACACACTCAAAAAGTATGAAACAAGGGAGGCTTTCTTTCTGCTGTTTACATTATTTCCCATCTTAGATTAGTATTTTTCCAGGGGCAGGCTCACACACACAAGAAACATATTGCCCAGTACTTTTACTCCTTGTGGTCTTCACTTTATTACAAGATGACGGTAATAAAGATCTTTGTTTTAGAAACACAAGCTGAAGTGTAAGTCACCAATACTGACTTATCAGCTCGAGGGTTGGAGTCTCCACATGCAGGTTGTTGGTTTGGTGAAGACAGTGACTGAAGCAGCTTGTTTTGAGTCTCTTATTCTGCCTGTTTAATTGTGTGTGGGTTTTCTTTTGCCTAATCCTTGCAAAAAAAAAAAATCTGAAGTCATTTCAGGTAAAAGCCATTGGAAGCTAACACATTTTTCCTCTTGGCAAGCCAACTTTTTTGAGGGTTCGAGGCTGATCCAGTTAAACAATAACTATGACATCAGAGAAAAGTAGTTACAGTTGAAAATACCCTGCAGGTAGGCAGATCTACATGGTTTCAACTCGGCGTGTAAATCCTTTTACAGGGGTCCTACTCACCAACGTAAATTACTGTGTCAAAGAATAAGTGAAATAGAGAAAGAGGTACCACTTGCTTAAATAATTACCTTCATTTAGAGCAAACAGAAATTGAAGAAGGGAAGTAGAAGGAGGAAATGCCCAAGACAGACAAGTGAGCCAGGTTTTTAAATGGACTGAATAGTTTTTCTAGTAATGTGACCTTAAAATAAGAGGAATCAGACCGCAGCCTTATGCTGCGGACTTGGCCAGTGACTCCTTTGCTAAAGACAGCATTTTCAAAAGCAGCAAATGCACTGAACTCTTGGCTCCTTGCGGTCCCTGTGACTCGCTCCACTCATTGGCATGTGGAGAGCCTGGTGTGTGGCACACCTGCCTCCAATTAACCTGCAAGGGCAATGGGACTGATTTTTAGGTGGCATACCTATACCAGAGAAACCCAGCGTGGGTGCCTGGGTCCCATATTAATGCACAGATCTGCAAAGATATTTGGGTGCAGAAGCTGCTGAGGTTTTCCACAGGTCACACAAGTTCCTCCAAGAGCTTCATAAAGTGGAGTGCTAGGCTGGACTCTCTAGCAGCTTGTGAAGGAGAAGCAGCAATCTCTCCCTTCATCTCTGCATGGGGCCTATTCAGTGCACAAGGCTACAAAATGGGGAAGGTCCAGGTGGGTTGGGCCTTGGAACAAAAAAAAGGGAGAAGTATGATGAATGAAAGAAATTTGGTGAAAACAAGAAGATTTATTTATGTATTTAACTTCTGGAGGATTGCCAGCATGCTTGGAACTATACAGAAAGCCTCATCAGGCTTTTCTCATATCTAATTACAGCTCTTTCAGGCTTAGTGTATAGTGAATAACTGGGGGATGGAATGAACAATCTCAGAGTAGCTCCGACCTTTTTTCCCTTCAGCGTTTCTTAATTAATCTTAAATAGAGAAGGAAAGAATTTATTTAGTCCAGGCAAGATATCCCAGAGCAGTCACCTTCGCTCCCTCAGTGCTGCACTCAGAAGTGCAGCATGAAAGAAGAGACATAAAAAATAAATAAAATTTTGAATCCGAAATGAGAGCTGTTCCTCTCACAGGGGGCTGGTGGAGAGTGTATACATGGAAACGGCAGGCTTAGGAAGGGGTGGGCACTAATGGATGCTTCTGACAATGTGGATCAAGTCTCACAGCCTCTTTATCAAAAACATAGATCTCACGTCTCTTCCAAGAGCACTGTAACTCCTGATAGTATGCACTGGGGAGACACTGTCAAACTGAAATGCAGGAGCTAAAAGAGAACTGCCAGGGCCAGGGTAATGAATAGAGACTCTAAGTCTCCTCCTGCGGACTGTGTTGCTTCTTTCCTTTCCATCTCTCCAAGGGACTTGGTGGTGTCAGAGGCCTTGAGCTAAGAGATGATTTTGTCTGACACCCTGCAAGAAATATTATACCTACAACAACCATAAAAAAAGGGTTTTAAAGAGAGGGTTATGCATCCCTTTTTCTTTTAGTCAGGCAGTGACATAGCACAGACGTTGTCTGTCCACAGCACCTTGTGTGGGAGTATGGGCTTGTTCAAATAAAGATAGGCAC
Source organism: Falco rusticolus (assembly GCF_015220075.1). Classification (NCBI taxonomy): domain Eukaryota; kingdom Metazoa; phylum Chordata; class Aves; order Falconiformes; family Falconidae; genus Falco; species Falco rusticolus. The sequence continues at coordinate 37,200,427 of NC_051192.1, forward strand.
CCAGTATTGAAATCCTTATGGTGTTGCATCAAAATTTATCCTCTTTCATGGTGCAGGAAGATAGGTGACGATAAAACAATGTATGCCTATGTATATATACATATATATGTATATATGTACATATGCTGTATGTTGACATGCATGTACATAGATGGTTAGGTCTAGATCTTGGGTCCATTTGGAAAATTCAGTGAGCTAGTTTTTTGTCTGGAAATATTTTGGGAAGTGCAGAAAAAAACCTTTCAAGACTTAATTGGGGAACTTCAGTAGAACAGCACTGAGGATGCTACTCTGTTGCCTTGATGGGACCCAAAAGATGGGTCTACACTAAATCTAGCAGGCCTGTTCCCAGACTTCTCACATTGACTGAACTGTAGGTCATTGCATAAGGGCTTATAATGGGGTCTGTCCTTTTTTAAAAAATGACACATGCACAAATTCCACTTTCACTGCATGACTGTTCTAAAGTGGAGAAAACTCTTGGCCAGGGATGGATGGAGGAGCATGTACTTCTCATTCTCTATACAAACTTAGGCAAGTGATGGTCAGAGATGCTGCACCTAACATTGCCTCAATGCAGCCAAGGATTTGGTTGAACTAGTAACAGGCAGAGGAGATATCCGGGTATTGCTCTGGTGCCAAAACAGCAGGAAAGTCTTTTCTGCCCTACCACTCAAGAGATGTGTTCTGTGAAATCCATTTGCTTGAGGAACAGTGTTGTTTCATTTGAAGCAGAGCCAGGAAGAATGAACCAGAACAGGAATAATGAACTTAAAGAAACTGTGGAAATGTGAAATATGGATGGACCAAAAGCCCTGCTTTTAGAGAGGCAACAGAAATACTGGCATTGTTTGGTTGTCTAAAAATGCCAACCCTTTAAAGCAGTATGGACAATGCTGGCCCAACCACATGCCCACCATGCCTTACTCACAGTGGAAGAGAGTACAGTTACTCCATGTCAGATCTTGTAAGCCTGGTGACCAATAAACATCTCTGGCTGAAGGCTGTATCTTTAGGATGCACATCCACAGAGCTGCTGAGCATTGAGCAGCATTTATGTTCATCTATCTTTTGAGAGTTCAAGATCAGCCCTGACTATTAGTCCAAACAAAAAGGCTTGGTTATTAATTAGCTTTGTCTACTGGTTTCCTCAGTGAACAAGAAATCAGGCTGAAGTCAGCCATATCACTGTGGAAAGGGACAGGGAGCAAGACGACAACATAGAGCCAGGTTGCAAACTGAACACACAGTTTGGGGGCATGGCTTTCCATCACACCTCTAGTCTGTTGGCATAAGACAAAAAGGCCACATTACTGAGCTAAAGATTGCTTTGGTTTAGGCCCTGGTGTTGAATATGAGCTGAAATACCTGAACAGATCTCTGAAGGTACTTCCGGCAGAGGGATTAGACAAAGCCTGTTGCTTCCCGGTGCTCCACATGTGCTCTGAACTAGTTGACACTTTGGAATAATTAGTTCTGTTTCACAGCTGAGCTTGCTCACCAAAGCCAGCTCAGACCAAGATAATTGTACCTGGGCATTTTAGGCACATTAATAGACGTCTTGCTCCTTTCCCAGTTGCTGTGGAATGGGGTGTCATCCTGGCTATACGTACAGGCAGCAAGTTTGATGTAACATGTAACAGAATGAGGGACTGTGAGTTTAAAAAAGTAGGAGAATACTTCAGTATTTCTTATTGATCACAGTATGTGGGTGATAATCCCAAGCATCTGATCAGAAGTTAAAGATCCTGAGAATCTGATACATTTTTATTGATTTCACAGACCTTTTTTGCAATACAAGATCAGACCTCATTTGAGTAAACATATATCCTTGCAGATCATGGAGATACCACTTTATTTGAGGGGCAGAGTCGATATTTTGAGCACTGTGTCCTGAATTATTATCACCATAATTGCATTTATTATTAAAATAGTCTACATAACCTTTAATTTCAAGGATTCTTACAGGGGAACAATAGAAGACAATTCTACGAGAGTTCAAACAAGAAATGAATCACGGTTTGTAATCGTTAGCTGTAGGTTGTAAGTTTTTAATACTGGGCATTCTCCCAACTAAATAGCTTCAGTAGCAGCATAGCCGTTAACTTTATTATAGGTTTTATATCACAGGCTGTCCTCCTCCGACATTACTTTCCATTATCTTCTCTTCAGATGCCTTTTCTTATAGCTTTTCTTTGCATCACAGCCTAGCAGTTAGTCAGAAAGGTTTTACATAGAGGATTCCCAAAGCGATTTTGTTCCCATAGATAGAGGTTTAGCCCAACATTCCAACCAGAAAAGTTGATGTTACAATGGCTGTTTTTGTAAGGAGCACTCCTTTAAAGTGACCTTTTAGGAAAGAGGGGTCCAAAATTTTGCATGAATCAGAATATGTCAAACAACAACAAAGATGTGCTTCAAAATTTTGTCACTTTTAAAGCAAGAAATAAATTATCATTAATCAAATTCCAACCTACTTACAGGTAAGCTGTTAAAATTTAAAAGTCTTTCATTAGATAAATGCAGAGATCTCTTAGGAAAACAAAAAATACTGAAAGCACCATATATATTTTCACTAATCTGCAATTGCATAAATGGAAAGAATTTCAAGCCATTCTAGTGACCTATTTTTCGGTGAAGTTTTTTGCTATACAGTTATTGCTGACCTGCAGTTCAAGCATTTGGCTTAATAACCTTTTTTACTTCTTTCTGCTATACATTTGAAGACCTTTAACAGGTCCAGTAAAAAGCATATATAGGAACCGACTGAAGCAAGGCAGTCTAGCAAATATCTAATAAAAACAGAGCAGGAAATAAAATAAAAGATATCTTTCCCTGCCTGTAGTTGCAAAACACCCCAACTCTCTCCCAAACAGCCATACAAAACCAAAATTTGATAGCAACAATAGCCAGTGATATTCACTATATTATTTGTGTTCCTGAATCCTCAACGGAGATTTGAACCTGATTTATTTAGGCGGTGTAGAAAGTCAGTCGCTTTTTCTCTGCCCTGAAGAGCCTGCAGTCTAGACAGTTGGCCAGAGGATGCCTGTTTGAATAGCTGAGGTGGCTTCCCAGGTCAAACATTATACCAGCTGGAGCTGCAATGAGAAGTCTGTTCTCCTGAGTACTCCTTTAGCACCCAGTCTTGGTGCAAGGCAGCCCATTAAAAATGCCACCTGAAAAGGTCCCAGCCCAGTGAGATGCTGGGAGAGTGCTGCTGTGGGTATGTGAGAGTGGAGCCTTTCCCACAGTGTGGATGGCAGGGCCATGTTCCAGCCCCATATCATGTCTGTAGGCATCTGTGAGTGGGGCAGCAGACACAGGGTTCCCCCTTCTCCTAGTAGGGTAAACTCTGCATGTTTTGATGGAAGTCCTGATGTGTACTACCTAAGCAGCAGGCACTTTCACCATGTGAAAGGTCCTCCAGATCTTTACAGAAGACAACTGAACCCCAACTGTGTGCTTTGTACAGTGCACAAATCTATGTGGCCCTGAAAAGCACAAGTGAGTAGGTTGCTGGCATCTGAACAACCGTCCCCTTGGCTACTGAGCAGCAGCGTCTGACCACGTGTACGGCTCTCCCTTCACTGGAGCTGGGAAGTAAAACAGCTTAGTGTCAAATGAAGTCTGCCCATATCTACAGTAAAAAGAGGCAGCCCCTGCCCCGTGTGGGCTCACCATCTGTGCTTCTGATGTTATGCAGGGGTTGCATATTTGGGGGGTTGCCTGTGGGAGACACAAGAGCAGTGAAATAAGCACTGGGTTATAGAGCACAGCGGGCTCCAGTCTCAGGCTGTCACCTCTGCAGCCATTTCCCGATGTGCCACAGTATGGGAACAAGCTTTGGCCATGCTGGAAGACTCTTATAATACAAACATGCCCCTTGGCACTCTCAATTTGTAGGGCAGGCAGAATCTCTAATTGTCATGTTTATTTCTTCAGCAATTTCTTAATGAGCTGAGCAGACTGGAAATAATAGCTTTTCAAGCTTAACACAGTATCTAGCATCTTCTAGTGCCACGCCACTGCCATGTAAGCAAGATTGTATCAGACACTTCTTCTGACCATTTGAGAAAAAAAGAAAAAAGGTGCCTGTGTCATTAAGCTGCTTAAAACTCCTGAAAAACCTCCAGCCACAGAAAACCTTGGCAGATGTTTGCTGCTGCTCTTTCAAGAAAAATAAGTATCTCCTTTGAATTTTTTTTTTGGGGGTGGGGGTGGGGTGGTGTTGCTTTGTTTTGTTTAGTGAAGGAAAGTTACAGTAAGGGTCAGGAAGAAAAGAGTAATTTCTTTCATGTATAATAACTTGTCTAACTGCCTTAGTTACCTATTTTCTCTTTGTCCACTTATCTGTGAAATGGGAATGATTTTTCTACCTCATCAGGATACTCTGAGATTTGGTTAATTGCTTGTAAACTGATTTGGAAATCTGTCAGTGCAGAGTCTTCAATAAACATTAAAATTTATTGTTCTCAGAGCTATTTGCTGTTTTCTTACTCTCAATATTTGATTGTCTTGCTGTAAAAGCAACTGTTGTAAATAAGAATCACTAACAATTATTTTGTGATCACATGCTATTTAGAAAAAACTTTCTGTGTTATTGATTTGATTTTGCAAGCCTCTTTTGTGGTTTTAGATCTTGCTTGTTTTTCCATTGTTTTAGCATCTCCATTTACATGTTTTTCTCAGAGATGGTTGCTATCCTTCTGTTTTCTCCTTCTCTACATCAGCTAATTTGTTAGGATATACGCTTTCCCCTTCAGTTCTCTGATTCCTTTCTCCATGGGCAAAACCCTTGACTTCCTCTGAGGTTGTAACCCTTATCAAAAATGTTTCTTTAATTAGTAGATACGGTACACTGAGTTGCTCCAAATTCTTAGTCCTTCCCAGCTCCTGAAGATCATATTTATCACTTTCCCTATTTGGTGGAGGAATCACATTGATTTTTCAGCAGACACAGCTGTTTGCTTTCTCAGTATCTCAGCTTGCATCACCTCTTCCCACACAGCCAAGGGTGTCCAAAACCCTTTGCACTGTTCTTGCTGGCAGTTTCTTGCATCACGATGTTTTTCAGACAGTTTGGATGTTCAGACTGAGGGTAAATGATACTAAGGCCGCTGAGCTGAGTTATGATAGCGGTGATGACATTGTGTCTGAGGTAGGATTGCTCTAAGAATTTAACTCCAGACTCGGTGGCCTTTAAAACAGTGTTAATATGCACTTGGCAGAGGACTCAGAGATCTCACAGCTGGCCCTTCCCCAAAGAGAAGCCATGCTCAACTCTGAAGGCATGTAATAAAGAGAGACCAAAGCACTATTCAGGCTCAAGCAATATCTAATCTGATCTTGAAAAGAATGAGCCAGAGCAGGCTCTCAAAGGAACCTCCCCCCACCATTGCTATTTCATTAGTGATGGTGGATAACGAGGACCTGAAAGTGGTAGAACAGCTGTGAGTGGGCCTGGAAAAATCCAGTCAGTTTCTGAAATTTAAAAAGAAGAGGAAAGAAGAAGTTTGTATCTCAGAAGGACCGAGCTGAGATAAAAAGTATATCTTAGGAAAAATGCTGTGGTCTACGTTTTCCAGGAGGAGAGTGGTGTATAGCATGGGAGAAAAAGCTTTATGGAACTATATGTACAGAAACAAAACTTACCACATCTGAAGAGAGAGCAAATTTTAAAGAGTTCAATAGAAAATGAGATAAAATGCAACATGCATTTACCGGTATGTCAGACTTGCCTGATGACTTCCTTTGATGAAGCAAATGCGGATAAACTAGTCCATATGGTCTTTGGTATCTCAGTAAAACAGCAATAACACATGGGAATTAATTAGTTAAAACGGAAGATAAGAGTACTCTTACAAAAATAATTATTAGAGAAAGGAACAAGCTAAAAGGTATTGGCAAGAAGAAGGTTAGTACTGGAGGTGGCTTTGATACAGAATCTAGCCTTGCGCTCCTAAGATTCACCAGTGACACCCAGGAGACGTGCTCAGCAACAGAGGACCAGAGTGGGAGGAGAGGAGTGTGATGGAGGTTAGAAGTGTGAAGTGGAATCTATGAGGAAGCACAGTGCAAGAGAAATATACGAGTGCTTTGATAATCCCAAAGGGATCTCCAGGCCAGCAAATGTGATGGCTGCCTTTGTGTGCTAGGGTGATTGGCGGATGGAAAGTCTATCCTAAAAGTCTAAGTGAAGTTGGCTTATTTAGCCTAACCAAATACAGCTGAGAGAAGAAATGACTGCTCTCTAGAAATACACCCGTGGTTATACATATGAGGGAAGGGCAAGAGCTATTTAAGTTTTTGCTTAAAGGAGAATAAATGGGTCATGTGTAAAATTAGGCTGTAAGTGACAAGAGGATTCCTAAATTTTCAAGCAGGGTGATTTTCCAAGAAGTGAAAGAGACCTGGGCAATTTCCAGCAGCAGCTTGACAAATTTGTGGTAGGAATTATAAGGCATGTTTAGGAAGATAACAAGCTTAAAAAGCCTGGACATGCCTTCCAGTCTTACATTTTTATGAAAGAGGAAGGAAGAGGTTAGGAAAGGGAGAAAGGAATAAGAAGACTTTCCTCTTTCTTGTTCTTTCTTCCCTTCCCTACTCTGCCCTTCCTTGCCCTCTCCTCTCCTCTCCTCTCCTCTCCTCTCCTCTCCTCTCCTCTCCTCTCCTCTCCTCTCCTCTCCTCTCCTCTCCTCTCCTCTCCTCTCCTCTCCTCTCCTCTCCTCCATCCTTCCTTATGTCTTTTCTTTTTTTATTCATTTCATTCCAGGCTCTTACACAACAGTAACAATATAATTCTGTCTCCCTTGCAGTCAGCCAGGATTCCTGTCTCTGGAAATCACCCTTAAAATTTATGTACTTTTATGACATTGGCCCATGGAAAGTGGCAGTCATCCCATATAAAGTTGGCATTTTCCTAATGTACAGGCAGCTTTGGCTTTTGCTTATTTTTGTCTAGATAAGCTCCCAATTACCCTAAAAAAAGGGTAACTCCAGGCCTGTAATGGACTTCTAGACCTGTAAAAGTGGCAAAGCAGACAGCAGCCCACCTGCAGCACAATCTACCAGAGGGAACATACTCTGTAGGAGGTCAGCTGGAAGTACTGATTTCAAGGGCTTTCTGTATCACTAAATTACTGTAATCCTAAAAATGGTATTCAGGTAATTCTGCAGTCCCCTCAGCAGCTCATTGCCTTGAGTGCTAATGCAAGCTGAGCTGTCAGCTTCATGCATGATGATGTTTATGAGTTAGCCTCTACATGGAGAAAGCTGCTGGTGTGTAGTGCTGTAAAATATCAACCTAGAAAGAAGGGCATGGCTTCCACAAACTATATGTGTGGAAAAACTGCATAGAAACAAAGATAGGGATTCTTTCTTCCTTCATGTGCATTTAATTTAGCTTGATCTAAATTGCTAATTAATGTAAATATTCTCAGTGAAATAGGATTACAGATATTCTTTCCCTTATCAGGTTTCAGACTAGCAAACCCCTAATCCCTGCAATAAACTTCCTAAAACATGCCCTGTTCCTTTTTTTTTTTTTTTCCTTTTATGGAAGACAGCTATTTCTTTTCCCATTTATCTGTCATTTATCTTCTTCATATTCTGAATAAATTCATATTTGGTCTTGGTCCAGACCTAAGAGGATAATGAATTTCCATGTTCACTGAGGTTACCATATCATCAGCCAGTGTTTAATGACACAAGCAGTTCATCATTCGTCCTACTTTAACCATGTTAGCTTTGTTGTATCACATGGTAGTTATTTCAAGATGAGAGAGGTCATATATTGCAAAATGTTATCCAAAAGTTTTTATAAGGGAGGTAAATGCAGCAGCAGAAGGCAGTGCAAATACTGCAAGCCCCACTTTCCAAAGCCATCTGGCAGGGATGGCAGTAGGTGGCAATGATACCTGCCCTGGGATATCCTGTTGGCTGAACAGCAATAGCATTTGCAGGTTTACCACATTCAATGATCTTCTGAATCAGTACGGTCTAGTTCTGTGAGTAATCCTGCACAGCTCTGAAGGATGGGACCTGTGAGCTCCTCACAACAGAGGGATGGCACTTCTGTCAATTAACAAAACCTTTTAATTGAACTTCGGGAAAGTCAAAATGCTGCTAGTATATAAAAAAAAAGATTTCCCAGCCATTTGTAGCCAAACCAAGTCAATGGACTGTTCATATTGGTATCCAGTTCACAACATCAGTGGACGGGGAAAAGGATGGTAACAAAACTTAAGGTAATTATGTGCTATGAGATGATAATGTCTTTTAATCTTTTAGCCTTGTCAGAAGGTGATCCTTTTGATCCATGACCTCAGATTATGTGAACAACAGTGTTTATATTTTATCTTCCTTGGAGTAACTTCAGATTCCCTCCTTGTACTTATATATGTCTCATCTTCTTCTCTCCCTTTCTTTTTTTAGATTTGTGTCTTCAGTAATTAAAAATCAGTATTTAATTATTAAAATATCATCCTGATCCTAGACACATTAGTTGTTACACCTCTTGCAAGGAAAAAAGGCAAGAATTTTAAATCGTTAGGTTTTCTTCCAAACTGCACAGGCTTCACATGGATGAAATCCCTATCTGTTTGTTCCAACCCCACCAGCAGTGAATGTTACAGGGTATTCTGCAAAACCTGCAGTTTCTATTTTCCTTTTTATTTCAATTAAGTGTGCTGCCTTTTAATTTCTGCCTTTCCTTCCTGTTCTCTGACCTCCGGATGTGATTAGCCCATACCCTGAATCATCTGACACAGCAGGCAGCATCCCAGAGGGTCAGTGCTTTGTCATCAGAGAATAAACTAGGCTTAAAAAAAATCTGGTCCTCAAATTCAAGTCAATGTTTGAATGCACTTTCAGCCTAGCCTAAATCCACAGAGCTCTGCCAGTCCTTTCTGCACTCTTGGCCAGAGCAACAGAGGATTGCAATTTACTGAAAACATAAGGCTCTATGGAAAATGAAAACAATGAAGATACATCTGGTACTTTCTGCCAAAAAAATCCAAGTTGAAAAAATGGTAGCATTTCCTGAAATTTGGGGTGTTCTAATCTAGATTGGTATGGATTTTTTAGAATTAGACTTGAAAAACACTTGTGCTAGAAATGTGAGCTTTATGAGGAGACAGACACAGCAATTTTAAACTGGAGAGATTGGAGCCCCATCCCTTGCTTCGTCATAGACCCTGCTGGTGATCTGGGAGTAGCCTATGCAGTATGCAAACAACATATCTCCTTCTCTGGGTTTCAGTCACCTGTCGGTAAAGTGGGGATAGAAATACCTCACCCTGCAGTCAGGTCTGCTGCACTCTGCAGGGCAAGACCTGCCTCTCACTATGAATGTAGGATTCATCTAGTAGGTTGCTGATGTTGGTTGTGGTGTGCTGGTGCTGTGGCGATGAAAACTGTCAAACAACATCACGCACTAGACTCAAATCAAGATAGCTGGCAGCTATGCTTCCATATGCACAGGATTTTGGTGGTTGTTCAGCCAGAGTGTCTGGAGCATTGGTAGGGAAACAAATTGTCTCTAACCATCTTTCCCTGCCCTCCCAGTAGTTAAATGCAGTATGTCACCAATCCAGAAAATGCAAGATATATTGTTGGGAGCTGCAATGCATTATGAACATGTAGTTTTTCTTGTTTGTACACGTGACATAGGAACAATGTGGTTAATGTTTGAATGCAGAGGATTTTCTGGGAGAAAGATAATGGGTGTAAAAGAAACACCAGTGAACACATGTATCTATTGACAGAAATGTATAAGGAGGGAATTTCCTTCCTTTGTGTCTCTAAATTGGTTATACTGATTTCATCTATCCTTATCACAATAGCAAAAAGGCAACATCTGATAAAATGAAACCCCCCAGAAACTAAAAATGGCTATATGTCCTGATCCACTGTCCAGGACTGGATCACCATGACAGTTTCTTCAAATATGACGACAACTAACAATCTTTTCCAAAAACAAATTCAATGATTACCAGTATAGCTCTGAAAAAAACCCAGTTTTCCCTGCTTCTAGAACAAAATGATGTAGAGGTTTCCAGTGATAACTTGTCTTAGCTCTAAACAGAGATAGAAGACAATTACCAATAATTAACCTCACACAGGAGCTGCAAACAATTTTGTTTCCTCTTTAAGAATACATTTATGTTAAAACCTACAAGCAATTTTGAAAAACCTTTCTGGTGAGCTGAGTATCAAACAGACATGTACCAATTAGTAATATACTTAAATGAGAAGCTGCTTGGGATGAGAACCATTTTTATGGGCTGAGTTTACATGGTGTTTGGGCTATCTCTCTGAGGCTTCCACAAACCACCTTGGAAACAACAAACGTTAGCAAACACTGGTTTTTACCTCTGAGTCACCCTACTAGTATTTTCCAGGTCTGCCCTTAAATCTGGCATCTTGGTGCCCAGAAAGGGTTGACCCTGATTTTCAAATTAGCAGCTGGGGTAGGCTTCACTTTCTTTGCTTGAAGGGTTAAATGGACTGACCATATTCTTGGCATAATGAAGAGAGAGAATGAATGGAGATGAATGAATGAATGAACTAACGAGTGAATGGAGCAGCTTATCTGCTCCCACTCCAGTCTGTTTAAAAAGAGGGTTGTCGTTTTAATCATTCAGGAAATCCTTTCCACAGGGAAGTCCCTGCTACCAATCTCTTTCTGATGCTCTGCTTCTCTGGGTCTACCCAGGCATACTCAGAATACCTGTCCTGCTGCCACATGGAAATTACTTTCTTGCTCAAGTTACATAGAAAATGTGCAGCACTGTCACTATAGAAGAGTCAAAGAAAGAGAAAGGACTTAACTGAAGTGATGAGGTAGAGTGTTACACTCACATTTCCTTAAGGAAATCAGCAGTCAAATATAACGCATAGCAGATCTTTTCTAAATCCTGACATATCTGCCTAAGTTATAGTATATAAAAGAAAACCAAATCCAGGTGTACCTCAGTCTTATTCTTTTTTCCTGAATTAATTGTGATTACAGGCAAATTAGAAGCTGTGAAATATTTTGCTGAGATCACAAATGTTTCTTTGTTCTTTTTCCCCCACTCTGGGAGATGATGAATGGAGGTGGGTAATGCCGCACTTGAAGCAAGTGAATGAAAGGTGTGGGGGAGTCATACCCCTCGGTGGGTGTGGAGGAGGGAGTCAGAGATCCGCTGCAACAATGCTGCACTTTGTTTTAGAGTGTATTATCCCAGTCTCAATAGCTGGTTGTATTGCATCAAGCCCTATGGTCAGCTGTGATTGAGATATACATTCCACAGCAAAGACTGCTGACGTAATGCCTTTTGGTCTCCCCATCCCCGTCCCCCATCCCCAGCTCCCCTTTGCCTCCAGTGCTATTGCCCTTGGTGTTTGGTAGAGCTACCTATGCCATGGGCTCATTACCGTAGGAGACTGGTATTAAAACACTTTCCTTCTTCAATTACTTTCTCTCTGCTGTAGCACATTAACAAACATAGCAACAATGAAAAAAGAAAGTGAAAAGAAAGAATTAAAGGAAAATCTTACCCTTTTTTTAAAAAACTGAAAGGCTGAGCACTTCTTGACTGGAAATCCATTCATGTCTTTGTTGACCATTTTCCACAGTGAAGGGTACACAGTGATAGATCCAGTGTGGCACTTGCTTAGTGCATCTGTTTTCTTCTGTATCCCTTCAGTTAATGAAGACAGAGCAGGACGGGAGACTCACCGGCACAGCTTGGGCAGCTGTCCTTTACACATTCATCCTGCTGCACCAGCTACTGCAGCAGCAGCAGCAGCAAGCAGCAGCCTTTTCCAGCTTTTAGATGCAGCACACTATTAGCTTCTTAAAAACATCCCCTAAATACACACACTCCTATAAAACCCTGTGACAGCTTTCAGATCACAGGCAGCAGATCTCAGGCTAATTGAGTCTCACATAAACCCAGGTCCTTCCATCCTGTGGGTTCTACTGGTACCTCACGCTATATAAGCAGCAAGGCTACTGTGCTCAATTTGCTATTCTTCTTCTTCTTCAGGTGGTGTGATTCACTGCTGTTTGAGATGAGAGCTGGTTTTGATTGTGCAAATTCCAGTGGGAGCTGCAGTTTGGTAACAGCAGAGAGAGAGAGAGGAGAGAGAGAGAGAGAGAGAGAGAGAGACAGGGAGAGAGAGGGATGCACAGGCAGAGCAGCTGAACACAAATAACCGTACAAAGGATAGGAGGAAGGCTCAGGGAAAGAAGTGCTGAAAGGCAATATGTTTCCCTTGGGAGAGTGACAGGGATAGCTCTCATTTTATACACGGACAGTCTTTGAGTGAAACAAGAAGAGACACAGGTCAATTAAAAAAATGTTTTTCTTATGTTGCTTTTCTTGCAACAATTTAGACAGTGGTACTTTGGAAAAAAGCCCATCCAATGATCAATGCAACACTGCGTTATGTGACAGGACATGTTGTAGACAGAGAAGCACTAGAGGTTCGTTGTGAAGTTCAATGAGCTTAAAGGAAACCAGCAGTTCCTGATAAAGTGCATTTACCACATGTGATGCAGATAAATGTAAACCAAGCAGACACAGACAAATTTGTTCAGATATTTCCATAGAAACATAGATATATAGCTTTTAAAACCAGAAGGGCTACTTCATTACAGAAAAACAGGGCTGAAAGGGATCTTGAAAGGACACCTTGTTTAACCTCCTTTTTATTAAATTCAATTGAGTTAAATTTCACAAAGTCCAGTCAACCCAATAATATATGTTTAACTAAAATGTGAAATATTTTAAAATTAAGCTGTATCTTCCAGCAAGGTCTGGAAAATAAAATAGAGACTTAATCACTTCCTCTCATCCTATGTTCCAGGTTAACAAACCTCAGATTCAAGAAAGGACCTTATTTCTAATATTGACCTGGCTTCTGGTTCTAGTCATATTTTTCTGACCAGCCTTTCTCTATGAGATTGGTCAGCCCTGTAGCACAAAGTACATTTGAGTATACTGATCTACTGTAAATTGATTACTTCTCAAGCATCTCTATAGTAAGGTAAATAGACTGAGCTTTTTATTTTTCAGTGGAAGCCATTTTCACTAGTTCTTGAAGGTAGTCTGTCACTCTTCCCTGTCCCTTTCATCCTGTTTTTTGAAGTTTCTTGAAAAATAAGAGCACCTATATTGTATATCCTACCCCAGCACAGGTTTCTCCTTATTGCATGTAGAGGTGAAACTATAAACTTACACATACTGCTATGGCTATTCCCCAGAGAATCCCACTGGTCTTCTCCCCCTTGCACTTCATTGAGACCCCAGGTTGAGGCACTTGTAGGATATGACCTTTTTTCAAGTCAGTAACATATATTTCCCCTACTTTGTACCTCTAGCCCTCATTACCTGTTTGTAAACAATTTAATTTTCCTGCACTCATATTAGACTTGGAATTTCTTAAGGGAACTATTCTCTTGGTAAATGTCACATTATTAATTCAAAACCTCCTTTAGTTTCTCCTTTCCTTTCCTTTCCTTTCCTTTCCTTTCCTTTCCTTTCCTTTCCTTTCCTTTCCTTTCCTTTCCTTTCCTTTCCTTTCCTTTCTTTCCTTTCCTTTCCTTTCCTTTCCTTTCCTTTACTTTCCTTCCCTTTCCTTCCTTTCCTTTCCTTTTTCCTTTCCTTCCTTTCTTTCTTTCTTTCCTTTCCTTTCCTTTTCCTTTCCTTCCTTTCCTTCCTTCCTTTCCTTCCTTTCCTTTCTTCTCCTTTCCTTTCCTCCTTCCTTTCCTTTCCTTTCCTCGCATTTCCTTTCCTTTCCTTTCCTCGCCTTTCCTTTCCTTTCCTTTCCTTTCCTTTCCTTCCTTTCCTTTCCTTTCCTTTCCTTCCTTTCCTTTCCTTTCCTTTCCTTTCTTTCCTTTCCTTTCCTTCCTTTCTTTCCTTTCCTTTCCTTTCCTTTCCTTCCTTTCCTTTTTCCTTTCTTTCTTCTTCCTTCCTTCCTTCCCTTTCCTTCCCTCCCTTTTCCTCCCTTCATCCTTCCTCCCTTCCCTTCCCTTCCCTTCCCTTCCCTTTCCCCCCCTCCCTCCCCTCCTCCCCTCCCCTCCCCTACCCTACCCCTCCCCTCCCTTCCCCTTCCCCTTCCCTTCCTCTTCCCTTCCTTCCCTTCCCTTCCCTTCCCTTCCCTTCCCTTCCTTCCCTTTCCCTCTCCCTTCCCTTCCCTTCACCCTTCCCCTTCCCTTCCTTCCCTTCCCTTCCCTTCCTTCCCTTCCCTTCATTCCCTTCCCTTACCCTTCCCTTCCCTCCCACTTCCTTCCCTTTCCTCTTTGCCTTGCCTGCCTATGTTTGCCTTGTCTTCCATTCCATCATCCCATCCCATCCATCCCATCCCATCCCATCCCATTCCCATCCCATCCCATCCCATCCATCCATCCATCCCACCATCCATCATCCAATACATCCCATCCTTGTCCTGCCTTTCTCCTTTGTCTTTAATGCAGCAGTTGCAGTGGTACAATAGGACTTTGATGGAGAAATATTCTTGAGCGCAGGATGAAAATTTGGTCAAAACTGCAGAGGGAAGGTACAGCCCCACCCTGGGTCAGAAATCAGACTACTGTCCTTTGGGAAGCTTCAAGTTCACGGTCCAAAGCAACACAAAAAAGCATAATTTTGAGTTTTGGGAGTCCTTACAGGACTGTCTGAAGCAGTGGATTGAAGAGTATATCTGATCAGAAGTGTTCATGTTGTATAACTAATTGTCACTGGAGCAAGGACAGAGGGAATTTTCCACTCTCCTCTCTGTCTGGGACTAATGGATTTTAACAAGGAGCAATTCAGCCCAGCCTCTGAAAACTGACCAGCAATTCAGAGTGCCCAGCTAGAGGCATGCTGAAGGATTTTTTCAGGAAAATCAGGAATTCTCAACATGCCTTAGCCAGCCTCCCTGAGATAAGCACCGCCACCTCACCCTGCAGGCCTGTCCCTCAGTCTCTAGCCATTTGAGAAAAATCTCTCATTAATCCTCTCCTGCACTTTGGAGCTGTCAGAACTATATTCTGGTGCTTATAGGTAGAGAAGTAGATAATGGTGAGCATCCAATTTTTGCTGGTGGCATCTCCAATACTCGTTCTGAGCATCACATACTTTGTGGCTAATCTGATATGCAAGGATACTTTGTTGAAAAATGGCTTTCACTCGGGAAACCAGGCAGCTTGCTGTGCACATACATTATTTTGAGATCTTTGATCTATTCAGTCACAGCTTTGATCTGTCTCTCAGTCTCAGATATTCTCCTGAGAGCTCGGCACTATCTCCTCTTTCACAAAAGCATTTGTGTTGCCTCGACCTCCTCATAAGATTTCCAGACTGCTGGCTGAAACGCTGTTTCCTCCAGCCTTCTAAGCCTGCACCGTGTGCTGCTGCTGGTGGCTGTCCCTGTGAATCTATCTCATGGGTGCTGGTGCCAGGGCTTGGCCTCCAGAACTTTTTTGCCATTTATTTTATTTGGGTGTTGGCTTCTTGCAGCTGAACAGACTATGCACTTAATTTAAGCATATATCTATTTGAGAAAAAAACTTCAACTGTTTATAAAATAGCCTGATAGTTTAAAGTACTGTAGGAGTTGGTTTTGAGGCAGGTGCACTACTGTGAGGGGAATGAGCGAGGACACTACCCTTGTTTCACATAGCCTCCTGGCTTCTCCAGGATATCAATATTTTGGTAAGAATTCTTCTCACCTGAAATCCTATAGCTCTGTGACCTCAAAGGATTTTATTTCCAAACTTTTTACCACAGATACCAGCAGTGTGTCTCAATGGCTGCAGAGTTATATCTACCCAGGAGATCAAAGTCTTAAAGAAGCACAAAAGGGGAACACACACATATCTGTTTTCATACAAGTACACAAAGATTTCAAGCCAGAGAGATTTTCCTAAGAAAAAATGCTCCATTTCATTATGGTACCAAAAGCACAGCTTCATAATTAAACCTGAAATAAGGTAAAACTCCATGTTCAATGAATCTAACTGCAATCAAAAGGCATAAAAATTGAGTAGGAAAATAAGAAATTGAGCCAAGCCAACCCCTCGGTGGTGCTCTGTTGTGACTGTCATGAAACACCAAGGGCTTTTATCAACTGGTGGCCTGCCAGATGTACCAAGTACTTGAACAAGACCTACATGCTTTAACGACCTTTAGCAGTCTCCACTAACTGTCATATACTCACCCAACGATAAAGTAAGTTTTTTATTAGGGCAGTGAGGAAAGAAAAGCACAAATATTCTAGCTGCAAAAGTTTGGAGAGCTGCAAAACACACAGTGGTTTGAATCTCTGTAAGGCAGCCCCATAGGAAAACATGGAGTTTTTTTCATCACAGATACTCTTGAAGAGGTAGTATAACTCAGATTAGCGTAGTATGCAGAGGGCACTAAGCATGGACCAGAAGTCTTGCTCTGCCATGCCTTTTGTGAACATAGCATCCCAATAACTGGCCTTGGCTTTAAATGCTTACAAGTGCAATGCAACAGGTAACTGGTGGTAAATCAGTCCAGGATGTATCAGGGAACAAGTAAATTATACTGATGAGTTTGATCAGCTACAGCCTTAACAGCCTGAATCGTCTTTCTCTGTGCCTAAGAAGAATGTTCAATGTGAAGTCTTGAGTTTTAGTATCACAGCTCTTCATGTGGTTCCCTTTGCTGTGCTTTCAAAGCTGCCTACAGCCTACATCTCTGGTGTGGGCCAAACCCACATGTTGTAGATAATTTCTAGTATCTGGCCAGTTATGGGTACTTATGCAGCTGCTCAGTCAGTGAGTGCTCCTCCCCTCCCTTCCTTTGTGGGCAGGCAAAGGTGGATAGCTTTCGGCAACTATAGCTGATATTTTACTCTGCTATCCAACAGTGAAGAAGGACACAGCTCATTTCACAGATTACCACTGGAACAGCTCAGACGATAGTAGGAATGAAAACTGAAGAGAGAAGAACGAGCATTTGACCTTTCCAGTTTTTATTCTATCTCAGAAATGACACTACTTGAGTCTTCATAGGGCTTTCATCTCAGCTCTGCTTAGGGCAGTTCTTGGCTTTTCCTTGGCTGCTCCTCTAGCTATCAGTCTTGTCAGCACCTACCTTGTAATCCTGTTGGGTGGACATCCCATTACACCAGCCCTCATGCAGCACTTGTCCCCCACCTCCTATTTATGCTTGCCACTGTGCTCCATTGCTACCCTTGCTCCTGACCATATGCAACTCAAGACCATATGGACTGCATGGTGCTGCTTGATGGCCAGGTTTTCCTGCAATTCTTCATCTCTGCTCGCTCCTTTCTCTCCCAGTTACTGAGAGGAATGGAGAAGTGAGTGACACAGTAACAGCCCCAACATGCAATCATCACATTCACATACCAGAAATTAAAGCTGGTGATATAATGCCTAGGAATAAAAGACTAACATACATAAAGCTGTTGTGGAGAACTAAAAGTATATTTAGCACTTTGGAAGCTTGCTCAAAAACTAGTACTGTGTCCACTCTTGGTGTTTCAGCCTTTCCTTGAGAGGTATTTTGAGGGGCTCTTCACAGTGCTGAAAAAGACTTGTGATGGTCAAACTTGATTTTATTTATGGAAACACTAAAACATGATAGGACCTAGGAGAGTTATGGTACTTTCCTGCAGCAGCATAACACCACAATATGTAAGAAGGCAGAAAGAAGAGGGTAGGGGGATTTCCTCAGCTGTGAGAGATGAAGAAAGAAGATCCTTCTGAAGAGTGCTGCCCAGAAATACAACATGGCCAGGGGCAGCGGGCTGGCCTCTATCAGAGCACTCGAGCCTTTCGTTTGCCTGACCCGGTTGACTACGCCAGCCTTTCACAGCCTGTGCTGGCTGAACAGAAAAGGAGATCTAGCCGCTCTCTGGCAGTTCAAACTTCTTAAAATGGTACAACAGTTTTTATTCATACATAGTATCAGAAGCAATTTGAAGGTCTGATAGTCTGAAATCCTTCCAGGCCTGGAAGCAATTGTTCCATATTTCATAGATGAGCCGAAATCCCCTTCTGTGCAGCCACATGTAGTTCCCATTTCTAGCCTACAGAGAGGGAGATGTAAAACCTATTCCACAGGAAGAAAATATCATCTATATCCTATAGGCCACAAAACAATCACCAGAAAATAATGAGCATTGCTTGCTGCTGACCTGAGCAGAATTCAAACTGTGAAAATTTCCATAACCAAGATCAGTCAGTTTAGCTAAAGAGCCTAAGTAGGTAGCTGGGTTTAATTTTTGCATACTTGACTTTGCTGTTTGATTATTTCAGGTGTCTCATTTCCTTGAGTACTACTTAGAGGAGGGATGAAAATAAAACGATACATGAAATCGTGAAATAAAATAAAACTGACATTCACAAAAGAGAGAGAAAAAGGAGATCTGGTTCTAAAGCAAGAAGAATTTCACTGGAATAGACAGAGATGCTTTGTTTGTGCCAGGACTCTGTTTTTCCCAGAAAATTCCAATCTAGAAAAACAGGCTAGAGGAAGGTCATCATTATTACTGCAGGCACTTAATTAGATTTCCTAACTGTATCTTGATTGATCTGTAATGTTTTTAGAGATAGGGAGCCAAAAAGCATTAGGGGAAAAAATTGAATTTTATGGAAACCTTATCGAGATAATTTTCCCTTGTTCCTTTTTCATCCCTTGAATCCATTCACAAAGCGAAACTCTCTTCAGCCCCATCAGTGCCTTCACGGCTGAGCCTGCCAGAGCCAGTGCTGGGGCTGAATGGGCTCTGTGCGCTCCCTGCAGCTCTGCCCACTCACCCACGGCGTGCGGGCCAGCACGGGCACCTGGCTCGGCACAGCGCCCGTGCCACGGCCCCGCATCAGTCGCGTTTTCCCAGCTGCCAGCCAAGCACTGCTGGGTGTGCGACCCAGGCCAACAGACAGAGTTGTCACATAGAAGGGAGGCTTGCAGGGAAGTAAAGGCCCTACAAAATACCTTTGCAAATGATAAATAAAAAAGCATTAATTTTGAAATAAAGGTCTATATTCCACTCACTCTTACTTCCCCTGCTATCCACCAGGATAGAGCCATGCCATAACATTTTCAGGGAAGGGGGTTTAAGAACTATACAGCTCCTGAGCAGACAGACATTGATAAAGGTCCAAGCTGGGACAGATTTAAATGAACTAGTGGTGTTTTGGGGGTGAGAGCGGGTTAGCGGCTGCCCCGTTTACTTGAGAGGACAGGAATGAAATAATGCATAATACCTAATTACCCACAGAAGACTTGGTCTCCATTTCCACCACTGATACCTCCAACATGGAATCATTACTGGGTTTAGATGACATTGAAAATAAGCATGCTCTGTGGGAAACACTGCCATTTTGCATGGGTTTGGCAGTCTAAGGTTTCTACTGCAGGTTTATTTAAATCTGTTCATTCTGTTAAAAAAAAATAATCACATCTAGGACATACACTTCTCTAGGACATTTGCTAGTGCTGTAAAGGGCAGGTTTATGGGCAGGTATACTCAGGCCCTAGGTGGAGATGCTGTTCATTTTCCTCAGCAGGCTCAGCATGTATGCTTGAGTTTCATGCTGTGGAAATCTGCTCGCTCTGACTAGCAGGTGGAGAAACAAATTATAGCAACCATCCCTCTAGGCAAAAAAAAATCTACCAATTGTTACAGTATTTAGGTTTGAGCTCTCATTGTCCTTCACTTTTGGGGGGATTTTTTTTGTCTGCACATCAGCTAGTATTGTCATCTGCTCACTTCCCAGGGTGTTGTTTCAGTTGCCCAGAGAGGTGGTAGAGGCTCCATCGCTGGAAACATTCAAGATCAGGTTGGATGGAGCTCTGAGCAATCTGACCTAGTTGAAGATGTCCCTGCTCACTGTAGGGGGTTGTATTGTATATGATTGTCATTGTATATGACTTTTAAAGGTCCCTTCCAACCATAATTCTATGATTCTGATTCTATGATTCTCATTCTATGATTCAGCTCCACCACCTTTTTCACTCATACCACAGAGCTGTTAGGCAAAGTGTACTGGATTGCCCTAATGAAACGCAGTGTCTATCACCCTCAGCTTTTGCTGCCCTCTCCCTAGTCAGCTGGCCCTTGACATCTCCCTCTTGATTCTTATTTACAGTGTATTCTAGGTCAGTGCTTCTACACTCCCTGTACCCTAGCAAATCTTCTGTTTATTTAAAAAAGCAATCAACTAGAATGGAAGTTTTTCAGCTACTCCAGTCAAGTAAATAACTACATTTAAGTTGGGACCTCAAATTCTGTTGTTTCACTCTGGCTTGCCGTACAGAAACAAGGCAAACACCCAAAGTCAACAGCATGTAGCCAGTAGCATGTAGTCCATCTAAAATGTGCTTGTTTATGACTGGCACAGAGATGAGGAAAAGACTCTGATGGGATCAACAGCAACTTAGAAGTATTCCCAAGAAACCTGATTCCTTAGAAGTATCAGATGAGTCACAATTACTCATTCACTCCTTCAGTTGGTTGGGGGGGGGACATGAAGAAATAGCTTATTAATATTTGCTCATAACATCTAAAAATTGCAGCAACCCACTTGTGGTTCAGTTACAGTGGCTGCCATGTAGGTGAGACAGAGCCAAGATCCAGTCAGCCTGCATCACTTCTCTCCCAAACTTGTAACTTTGCCGATTCCCATTGCAGTCAGACCCAAGATATGAGCTGTCTGTGTAGGAGTGTTTGCAAGTGGTATTTCTCCAAGGCACAGAGTAACACTGACACACACACTTTGATAATCCATATCATCATGTAGCCCTGCAAAAGGGCAAATTGAGCGGCAATGCTGGCTGATTCTTGCATTATATGTCCAGGTCTGACAACCAGTTTTTGTCTGCTTCAAAGATCTGGGCTAAGCAGCAGTGGGGTCCACATGAATATTTGACATACTGTCAGGGAGAAAGGGAGTAAGTTACCTCTCCAGAAAACTATGCTTTTTGTAGTTTAAAGGCAAAAGAGGCTTGTACCAGAAAATATTTGTCTACAGGCAATTTGAAAACATTCAGGTAATGTTACAACTGAATTACCTGACTCGATTTTCACAGTAAACTCAGCTATAGCAAACCTCCATTTATAGCAAAGCAAATTAAAGTCACTAATTGTTTCATATGTGCAATGAGGGAATTGCAGTTTCATTTATAATGAAACTTTGATTACACCATAATTGTTCTGGCAGAAAAATGACTCCATTTTCAGATGCTTCTCCTGTGCTTTCAGACTGTGTCTGTGTCTGCAGTAGTTTTTATATTCCTTGACTAGCATCATGCAATCACATCTCTTCAGGCTTTCCCAGAATAGTGATTCTTATTGCCTGATTCTCAAAATCCAGACAAACTCAACTGAAACACTCTCCTTTAGGTGGAAAAGCAAACAGAAATGCAGTTTTGGATAGCCTGATAAGCTTTGACTGTTCTGTGCAGAATCCCAGGGGAAATATCAACTCACGATTTTTACTTTGCTCAGCAGACTTCTGCGTGTGGCATGTTCTTTAATGCTTTTCCTCTTACAGAAAGCCACTGTTACCTGGCAGAAGGTTCTTCTGCCACTTCCTATCAGAGCTTATCTAGTTATTGCCTACAAGGTATGAGCATGTCTGCACTGAACATCTGGAATGAAAAAAATCATTGGAAAGACCTTAATGAACCTGTTCCTAAGGTAATTAGGTGCATAAATTACACTCCTTATGATCTTCTCCCTCCTGTAACATGCTTTACTTCACGCTTATCCATGAAGATCACCGCCAAGGTGATTGGGATAACTTTGAATGTTACAGTTGGTATTTCTCCTATATGCTTGCACCAGTGAGACCAGTTTAGGACTCTTTTGTAGCAGGGATCTAATTTTCTTGGATTTCTATGTCCAATGTCTACAGGCCAGAGAGATTTATAGAGTAACACATAATGCAGCTGAAGTTTATCAGCTGTGCTCCCTTTACAACTTTTCCTATGTCCTTTCCTATTACAAAGGAATACTGTAGCTATCGGGTGGTGTAGGAAAGGAGCAACTCTACACTTCAAGTTCCATAGAAACCCTAGGGTAGTTACACGTAGTACAGTGAAGGAAGAAGTATTTGTAATTGATATCAACAGATATGGGCATGAAATCACTGACAACACCGTGTAATTCTGGCCCAAAGCAGGGAGACTTGCAGCTCACACTAAGGGTGTTGTTTCCATGTCACTGATACTAGGATTGAACCATGAGGTGAATATTCACATCACTGGAGTGAGAAGCATTCAGTTTCCACAAGATTAATTTTCTGTAGTCTGGAAGTGTGAGGAAAATGTGTTGGTCCACTTTCTGGGTGTCCTTTTGTGACAATGAAACAAACTTCTAAGATATGAGAAAATTAACACCCCAAATGAAGCTGTTTTGCCAGATGACTTCAGCCTTTTCATATTAAACACTCTTCCATAATAAGATTGTGTTTTTCTGAGTAACAGTTGTAGTCATCAGCAGTAATATGCTTTAGCATTTAGCTGGCATTACAAATGAATTTTTGTGTGTGACACACCTCTGCATGGAAAACCTGCCATATTCCATTGAAAAGTGGAACCATTTTAACCTGGATTATTTGTAAACTTTTCCTGTGCTTACATTTTATAAATACTAGTGACTTTTTTCAGTGTTTATGTTATAAATTGTCCATGTGACACAGACATTCACTTCTATGCTTTTGAGCACAGCACTGAACAAGATGTGTCCCTATTGTTCTCCACTGGAGAAGCTGGTATCTCTAAAAGTCTGTTTATCCCTACATAGGACTTGCAGTCTTCTGAAAATCTCAATGATGGGACTCTGGTGCCATCAGAAAAGCTGTCTTCAGTTTTCTTCTTGAGATTTGTGTTTTTCCCTCAAGGTTTTTCAGTAATTGTATGTTTATCTCTTTGATATTTCAATAATTCTGCATTCATAGAGGCTGAATTTATGGTAAATGGATCTGCATCTCTCAGTATGTCATAAAGTTCCAGATAGGCTAAAAAACTCCTTTGATCAGTTATAATAAATGTCTGGGTTCAGATAAAGCAAAAAATATAGAGTAACAATTAACATTAGTGCTAATGTACTATTATTATTATTATTGTTGTTGTTGTTATTACTATTGGTATTACTACTACTGCTACTACTATCATCATTATTATCATTGCTATTAAGGTAATTTATTATAACAAATTGCATTCTTGGTCAAACACACAGAGATGTCTGATGTTGCTGGAAAAATATAATTAGCGAATTTCTAACCTATCATAAATCAAACTACATATGGAAAATGATTCAGATAATGCTTTGGGAATCTAAAGAGAATTCTTATTATGTTAGAATGTCATAAAACAGACACTGCCATGAAAGGAAAGAAAGGTAAAAACTAATTAAATAGTTTCCAGTAAAAAGCAATTTTCATTACAAAGTTCCATATGTCAAAACCGAAACTATTCACAGAAAAGGATTTGTTTTAGTAAATCTCAGGATAATTTAAATTCCAAATTTTCCAAATACATCTTTTTGGTTCTTTAAAGGAAAAGTCTTCTTTTCTGACATAAAATTCCTTTTTGCTTCCACAATTTTCATTAATACATCAAGAAAATGGCTTAAAAAATAAAATTCAGTTATCAGGAAAAAAAACATGTTTTGATTTAAACATATTTTTTACTATTGACATCACACAGAACTTCGGTTTTTTTTTTTTCTCTCTTTGTCCTGAGTAGGCTTTGAAATCTCAAAAATTCCTACAGATCAGAAACCTGCTTTGCATTCAGCTCTTGCACATCTGTCAGCATTTGATTATCTCAGCCTACCGTACCATTGGTTTTAGTTAGCAGTCATTAGACAATGTCAGGGTTGTGTAACCTATCCAAACTTCCAAATTCTTTATTTGGGGGCATATGTTTTTTCAGGTAGATGCAAGTTGTAAATGCTTAACATTTTGCACTTAGGTTTTTGGTTTTTTTTTTTTCCTAGACCTTGTTAAATTGTATAAATAGCTTGCATGATGTTAGGCCTTTCTCTATCATCCAGTGACAGTTGATCCATCAGTGTGTATTTCATGTGCTAATCCTTTCATTTTCTGTTATACACCCCCATTGCTGGTTCCATTTTGTTATATGCAGTTCCTTTGATATTACATAAATTAATTTGGAACAACAGGTAATTCACCAAGTTTCCTAAAAAGCATTTAATATACTACTTTTTATCCTCTGCTTTCCCACATGCCAAGAGGAGTGTTACAACTCATACCACATTTAGCAGGACAGCAAATCTGGGCTTGGGCACATTCAAACAGAATTTAAAAAATAACAATAATGCAAGCAGCTTCTCAGCTACTCACTGCTTCCTTGAATGTCTTTAGTTAAGTCTAAGGTGTCTTCATGGCCAAAGCAAAACTGCTTCTTCAGTAACAGCTCTAAAATCCAGGCAGGGGCTACATGATAAGAGCAAAACCTTAACCTTCACACAGATCCTTATCATCAGCCAAACCTAAGCATCAAAGCACTACTTCAATGTACTAAGACTTAAGACAGAGGCGGCTATTTGCTGTATCAGCTTCAATTTTGCAGGGAATTAGATGTCTGAGCACAAAGGTATCCTGCTCCTGAAATGACTAAAACTTTTGGTGAGTGAGGCAACACCTGTGCTGTGTGTTGAGGCAAGTTACAACCATGTTCAGGGTTATTGACCAGCAGACACATGGAGGCTCTGAACCAGCACTGTTATCCAGTGCTACATCTTTCCTTTTTGCTCCATGAGTCCATGGCTGCTTGGTGTTTGCTTTATTCAAAGCACAGACAAAGTAATCTCCCTGTATGTCGTGCAGACCTATCCAGAGACTGCAAGGAGGGCTTGTACCCCTTTCACCACCAGCAGCCTCAAAGGTCCTCATAAGTGTAAGAGAACTGGACACTAAATGCAAGTGGCACCATCTGCACAGTGGAACTATTGACAGTTGTCCCACCGATCCCATGATGTTATTCATGTTTTATTTAGAGGGGGGCTCAGAGAGCTACTGCTCACAGGGCAGACACTAAATCTGTGCAGGCACACATTTTGGTGTGTGACATGGGTCAGAGAAGACGGACACGCAGAGCCAGAGATCATTAACATACTGATACATATCTACCACCTATTAATGGAGTAAGACCCATATGCATGCTCAACAGAACAGCTGAGAGGACACAATGCAGCATGACAGTGCTTTTAGGACAAACTCTGACCCTCTCAGATGTCCAACAAGGAAAGGAATAAAGGCTTCAAATCATCAGTTTTCACACTACTGAGAACCAATAAGGGTCACCTTGTCACTTGCTGACAGATCCTACCAATTGCCACACAGCTGAATTAACCTAACTCTGACTTGGAGCAAGGTCACTGTTTCTATCACCTATACTGGAAGACTCAGACTTAATCTGATAATATTCAAATCTGATTGAGTTTTTCATGGGATCTGGGCAGGCTTGAATTGGGGCTACATAGAATTTAGGCTACCCACTGCCACCCACTAAATAACCTTCCAAATCTTCCTGCAAGTCATTCCTGAGGGACAGACCCTTGGTGCTGTAACAGTTGATGAGAATTATTAGAAAATCACTAATAGCTGACTTCCATCTTTTCTGAGTGCAGATGGACAAGCACAGGGCAGGGAAGACAGGGGATGTTGTGTAGTTGTGGGAGGATATTCATGTTCAAATTAATGCAGGTGTTGAGACTCTGCCAGCATTCAGGATAAACCAAAACCCATTAAGTCCCTATCTTGCTTCACTTTTCTGAAAAATAAATAAGAAATAACTCAACTACAATCAATAGATTGTGTAACATATACAAAAAGAAATCAAATAGTTACTTATCTGTCATTAGAAGAACAAGCATCCAGTTCATCACCTGGGACATTTTTCTGATGGCTTGTAAAGGGAACCTGAACTGTTCTGAATACCATATGGACTCTAATGGACCATATTCTCAACTTAATTTCTTAGAAAAGGAATGGCTATCTAAAAAGACTCACACTTTCAGTGTACTGCTTCCTAGAAAGAGGCACCACAACAGTTTCTTTCAGATTACAAGCATCCAGTTTTTGAGATGTTCTAATACCTTCTGCATCTCCACAATTGCTGTTTTTAATATTTCCTGTCCCACCAGTTGGGAAATAGGCAAAAAATAAAATCAAAATACATTGACATTTATCTTAATAGGTTGAAAACATGCGTAAGGAGAATATGGAGCTACAAGGGCATCTTCATGACAGGGTTAAAGATGACAATAAATTAGCAGCTCAGTCTGCAGCAACACATTAACAGCTAAATCCAAAGGCAGACGTCTTCAGCTTTGTGGGCTTACTGTAAGCAGTATGGAAGATCACCTCCAACCAGCCAGCTTGCTATTACAGGGGCGGGATTTTGCACTCTTACACTCCAGATGCACTCAGCACAGGTGCCTTTTACACCAGTTTTGGCTTGTCCTTGAGGTTATGTTACACTTAAGAAATTGACTTCAAACATATAGCTGTAACAGGTGCTGTTAGAGGCTTGGCATTCACATCCATACATCAGTATCCAAGGGTATCCATCTGGAAGATGTCCAAGCAGAGAGGGTTCTGACTGGAAGCTGCCATCAGCCTCCTACATCTGAATTTCGATATGGATAGATCTGACCTTTGTTCAGTACTGTCTCCTCTGAGATACAAGGTCAAGGGGTAGGTAAGAAAGTTTGGTGTATCTCAGGTCAATGCTAGATAACCATCTAGAATTAGATGGTGCTCAGTGTTTAAAGGTCAAACCTTATCACACCAGCCTCAGGACCATGCATCTGAAATTTGGATCAAAGGAGCCCAGATCAACCTTGTAATGAAAAAGGAGGTTGCCACCTGATACAGATCCAGACGTCAGGGCAAACAGGAGCCATAAGGATCACAAAAGCAATAGCAGAAAATATCAGCAACTGCTCAGGCTTCATCCAGGATAGACATAATATGTTTATATCATATATAACATATGCTGTGATATGTTTAATAGAATCTAAATTCTATAAGTAGTTAAGAGAAATATGCTGAAGTTTGGCTGCTTCCTGTCATTATGCATGAGAATTCCACCTAGTGATGAGAAATATTGAGCCTTAAACCTCTGCATAATTCAGGAAAGATTTCTTGTTTTCAGAATGTTCTTCTGATGTTACAACAATGTGACTTGGAACTTATTACGTACGGCTGTTTCTTTTAATCTAGTGTACTTAGCTTCAATGTCAATTTTAGACACTCCCTGGAGCTACATGAAAAATGAAGTCTTGCTCATTGCCCAGTTTTATGGAAATTCAATGCAAGCAATTATGAGCTGAACCCTGAGAAGGTCACATTTGTAAGAGTGAATAAGGGAGCTTAGCGAGAGTGACTACTCTGTGAGTAGCAAAGACAAACAAAGTGCAGATGTGCTCAGCTGCCTCTCTGGTACTTGCCAGCCTGATGCCAACCATCACCTGAACTCCAGGTTCCCCTCTCCATGTCATCGTCCAGCAAGCACTGATCCAGGTGACTGCACCTCTGCAAGTGAACTGGGAGACAGACATATGAGGGAGCAGGGACTGGGATCACCCTGCAAGCCAGGTGCCACTCCAGCCAGGAAAAAGCCTTATCCTCTCCTAGTGGCCTCTCTGTCTTTGATCTCCTTGGGCTTCTGAAAGTTTTTGGGTAGAGTTACTTTTTCTGAGGGGTCTGTGCCTGCAAGTTAAAAAAACCCCCTCATTTCAGTGCTTATGTTGTATTGAATTATTCAGGCAGGAATGGACTTAATACCTCTCTTCCTCCCATTTTCTATTATCTTTCTCTACCACTGAGTGAAATTAAAAAATACAGGTAAAAATAAGCTTGCTTGTATTTCATTTTCCTTTTTTATTGCATTTTATTTTTGCCTTTCTGTATCATACCTTTTAAATTCTCTAATTTTTGGAGAAGCCACCAAAAGGTAACAAGTGAAATAAGACATTGCAGTCCTGCAGAAATTGCTTCATTCCAAATGTAACAACCTTTGATATGGTATGTTTTTCAAAATAATCCTTTTTTTGGATTAAAAAGCAGCCCTACTATTCAATTTTGCAGGCTTGAAATGAAATAGATTAATAGTTTCCTATGAGTCCTGTATGACTTCAGAAGAATTAAGATGATTTACATTTTGTTATTTTTATTTTATTTCATTTACTTCATTTACTACAGTCCTCAGGGAATATTTTAGTAACTGTCATATGTCCATAATTCACCACAATAAAGGACTGGGAATAGACAAAGGTATCATTTCCCTCTTCTAACCTGAATCAGAACTGCTAAATTATTATACCATAAACATGCTGAGATAACTGCTAAAAATGAGTGTTAGATTTAAGTGCTAGAAACCTCACAATTTGCCTATAGACAAGCTGACTCCTGGCATCACTTACACTGAGGAGTTCTCATGTACCACAGTGAGCCGAAAGAAAATTTTGTGTGCTTATGGATTTACAGCATGAAGTTGTTTGGTTACATAAACTGAAAAGCAAATGCAATAAAGATCTTCTTAAATAATAGAGTGTATAATTCACAGGGGTTTTTTGGCTTTGTCCAGTCGTTAAAGCTTTGCATTTGGACTAAAACA
Organism: Falco rusticolus; assembly: GCF_015220075.1. NCBI lineage: Eukaryota > Metazoa > Chordata > Aves > Falconiformes > Falconidae > Falco > Falco rusticolus. Next base: position 37,229,052 of record NC_051192.1, read on the forward strand.
GATGTAAATTGCTACTGTTGTGATCTGATAGCATTTCACATTCTAACTAGGAGAGATAAAACTAGCAAGTGTGCAGCTTATATTTGCAATGTGATTGACAAAAGTGCTGCAAAGGGTGGGACAGTATAAGTTAGGAGTTACAGCATGTTTACAAGACATGACTTTGCAAAAATGTCATATATTTCTTCTTATATTTCATAGAAATTCATTTCATATGTCTGCTAGCTTGCTACAGGCAGTAAATCAGCCTGTCCTTCCTCATTCTTTTGCTCTGGCACATAAAATTTCTACAGTTCATATATTTTGGCAACCACAGGGATGATATTGAAAAACAGGAAAAAGTATTCTTCATATTCACACTGCTTTATGCCAGGAGACTTGGCAACTAATATTAGAAAGCTGATTTCATACTTGACACAGATTAGTAGTGCCTTAGACCTAGCATCTCTCAACCCATATTTGTCCATTAGAAAACTTACTTTTTTGTAATGCAAACTAGCTGAATGACAGCTTCCCAAGTGTACAGAATTGCTCATTATGTCAGCATTGGTGTCTGGTTTGTGCTTTAGGCTGTGGCAGTAAAAGGACCTGCAACTCCCCTTTGTGCTAGCTGGGTCTTCCTTGAAGGGGGAAAAGAAAACAGAGCTGGCTTTTTTGTACTTCCTTTAGTCTTTATTTTTGTTGTCACTAAATAGTAGCTTCTACCTCCATGTAATAACAGAAAAATGCAGCTAGTTAAATCCAATGATTGTAAAATATTCAGCACTGGAAAGGAAGCTGCCACAAAATCCATTTATACAGCATATTAAAAGGAAAAGAGCAAGTACATATGGAGAAATCAATAAAACCTTACCAGTGGAATCTCTTAGATAAGATTCTCAAGAAGTGCTTGAGAAGTCAGCCCATGTGAACCTCATGAGGTTCAGCAAGGCCAAGTGCAAGGTCCTGCACCTGGGTCAGGGCAGCCCCCATTATCAATACAGGCTGGGAGATGAACGGGTTGAAGGCAGCCCTGCTGAGAAGGACTTGGGGTACTGGTGGATGAAAAGGTGGACATGATCCAACAACGTATGCTTGCAGCCCGGAATGCTGACTGTATCCTGGGCTGCAGTCAAAGAAGCGTGGCCAGCAGGTCAAGGGAGGTGATTCTGCTCCTCTACTCTGCTCTGGTGAGATCCCACCTGGAGTGCTGCATCCAGCTCTGGGGCCCCTGTCCCAGCAGCACAGGAAAGACATGGACCTGTTGGAGCGAGTCTAGAGGACGGTCACAAAATGATCAGAGGGATGGAGCACCTCTTCTATGAAGACGGGCTGAGAGAGTTGGGGCTATTTATCCCGGAGAAAAGAAGGCTCCAGGGAGACCTTATTGCAGCCTTTCAGTACTCAGAGGGGTCCTATAAGAAAGATGGGGGCAAACTTTTAGCAGGGCCTGTTGTAATAGGGCAAGGGGTAATGGCTTTAAACTGAAAGAGGGTAGATTTAGATTAGATATAAGGAAGGATATTTTTTTTTTTACAGTAAGGGTGGTGAAATGCTGGAACAGGTTGCCCAGAGAGGTGATAGATGTCCCATCCTGGAAACATTCAGGTTTAAGTTGGATGGGCCTCTGAGCAGCCTGCTCTAGTTGAAGATGTCCTTGCTCATTGCAGAGGGGTAGGACTAGATGGCCTTCCAGCCCAAACTATTCCATGATTCTATTATTCAAAAGGCTATGGAATTTCTCTAGGCTCTGATTTATTGAACAAAGTGAACCTCTTAGGTTATAACCTGGCCCTAAACAGGTAGGATAATTAAAAACTTGATAATATATTCAGCATGGGTTCATTTAATTTGGAATAGGACTCAATCATTCATAAGCACTGTAGAAGTGAGAGCTGCTGGATGTGATTTTTTTTAAGCTGGGTTGGGGAACTCAGTGTTTTTCATGTTTCTTTTCCATTGCTCAGATGTGCATCTTCCTGACTATACACTGAGGGTCCAGGATGGATTCAACCCAGATCGCACAGATGAGCAGTGGGCACCCATGAGATCTGCCTCAGTGCACACCTGCAACTGCAGACGGTGTGCCAAAGCTGCAGGCATTCAGCAGATGGCTGGGAGCATTTGGGGCATGACGGACCACATGGAGCCATTGTCAATATCTAGACACGAGACAGGTAAGAAAGATTTTTCCCTCTCACACACACAGCTAGTCTATTGGGAGAATTAAAATGCAGATTTAAGAAAAAAAGCCAACCCAAAACCTTTTGGTAGAGAAAACAAGACACTGACACCAGAGATGAAACTACTACAGGAGTCTTATATTAAAGGTTACCTCCAATAGTCACCCTCAAATAGTCAAAAGTATTTCTGAGTTGCATTAATATTTGCAGATCAGTGTTCATAATCTTGCTGCTTCTTTTTCTTCTTTAACTTCATACAGTCACGTGCATCTGAAATGTTTTGCCTGACTTGGGAGGGAAATACACTCCTCTGCTTTTCTATGCTAGATTATCAATTATGTTAAAGACTTCTCTTGCCTACTAATGAGAGAAAGAGAGGATGAGCTTTCACTGAGAACTTTTCTTTGAAGTGAAAATCTTTAGTAGAGCCCTCTCATTTCTAAGGACTATAATCATCTTGATGGGAGAAAAAAAAACCTATTCTGACTCTGTACCTATCTTCCTCCCACTCTGCCCCTCATCTTCCCTCTCCCCCTCCTTTATGCACACTTGCACTTATATGCACACACACAATTTCTGTGGGCTAAGGAAGTAACAACCTACAATGTATATATTTTCTGAACTGCACATTTATATCCACACAGGTACAGTTATTTTTTCAAAATAGCCCATACCTGTAACATATGCACACCAACACACACCACCCCCATACTTCAAGGACTGTACTTTTGTTCTTTCCAGTACACTTTTATGGTTTTGACCTTTATTTTCCACACACATCCTGTCAAACCTCTTGCAAATGAATTTTATAGACACAAATATTTGCTCTAAAGGAATTTGGAATTATAAACACCCACACTCAAGGAGACTTTATTTTAAACATGAATGCTTTGCTATGGAAATACTTGCATTCTTCACCCGGGGATTAAAATCTGCATCTTGTCTGAGCGCTTCCAACCAGGCAGCAAAATTTGAGTTAAATTATGCACCATAATTCCCTGTGATAGAAGTTACTGACAATAATAAATTCAAATGCATTCAGATAAATAAATTTAAAGTAAATGCATATTGCTGGAGGATGCTCAGCAAGCAGGAAAAAGAAAAGCCCAGTAGCCTAATATGTTACTTCTTGGGAATAGCTTTCTCTGCCCTTATGCTGATACTTTCTTTGGAAACACTTTAATGCAGTTCCTGTAATTAGCAAGTACTTCATAATCACCTTCTAGAGAATGAAATCTCTCTGTAACACTCAGGTGATTTTGCAGGAATTATAGTGTACATGGCTCTTGTATCAGCAGAAGGTATGTTGCAGCGCATGGTGAGGGAGGGGGCTCTAAAACATTACCAAGAGGCATCAGCCTTGGTTCCTTGCAGCAAGCTGTATTTCTCTTCTTTGAGAATTACTAGTGAAATCCTGCTCCCACTGAAGCTGCTCCCCGAGCAATGCAGCTAGAGGGATGACTTCATTGACACTGTGCAGGAGTGGGAGCGGGAGGTGTGAGGTATGTGGGGACAGTCAGGTGTTCCTTTCCTTACCTGGATGAGGAGGTCACCTGTGTGCTAGGTCCCAGCCTGGGGAGGCAGCAGGCAGCTCTCTCCCAGGCATTTCCCTTCTGCCCTGCACTAGCAAAGTCCCTCCGGCCACTCTTGTTCTGTTCTGCGCACCTCTCTCCTGGTCACACCCCAGGCTATGATGTCTACAGGCAAAATGTGTTCCTTTAAATAAGATTAACTGCCTGTGATAGTATGGAGAGATTAAAGTGTGTTTTTTAACTCTTTGAGTGTCCTGGGACAAACTCCGTCTATGGGAGGCCCCCGGCCCGCAGAGTGCCACCTCTGCTGCTTGCCAGCACGTTTCTATTGAGTCGGCATGCCAAGCGGTGTAAACATGCCTGAGTATCAGTCTGATATATTGTCATGCTTGGCAATTAGTCTGTCAAGTGTCTTGTGAGGCGAGAAAGAGGTGGAAAGAGACATGGAAAACTGAGCAAGGACTGTTGCTCTTGTAAACATCTCTGAGCTTAATGTTCAGTAATTGCATAGTGGCAAGAAGGGCCAGTTTATAAGCTTTATTTCACTTGACTGTAAAATTGGCTTAGTAAAGGAAATGTCTAGAAAAGAAACTGTGTGAAAATTTTACTTCTGGTTCTGTTTGCCAGGTGTTTGAGAACTTAAAAAGAATAGAAAAAAAAGCCCCAAAGAGTTTTCATTTTATTGCCGTTTTCCCCATCTCTTTTTTTTTTCTCTACAAACTTGAATTTGATAAGAGATGGTTGCACATTTACAAAATACATTACTTGATTACAACTCACTCCCTGGACCCCATGGATCCTTGCATGTCCCAATAAGTTCCCTATTTCTCATTCTGAATCAAAGGAGGCTTTTATGGCATTTCATGCTAAAATGTACTTACCTGAAATAATTACTCAGAAGTGATCGACAGGATTTAGACTGCTCAGAATATCCTGTAGGATTTAGACACCGACAGCCAAAGGATTTGGAGTATGAAAATGCAATGTGTCTCAAAAAAACACAGCAAAGAACTTATAAACAAATGATTCTGTGGTAATCTGATTAGACCAATCCTGCACCTTATGTATAATATATAATGCATAATAATATAGCTTTGTAGAGTTTCTAATGTGCTCATGTCATAATATTGTTCCAAAAGTACTGGAATACTTGAAGTGAAAAGCTGAAGACAACTGTACAAAACCTAGGCAGTATTTTTGAGAAGTTCAACCAAAATGTGGGAGTAGTTTTTCAAGTACCTGAAAGCAGGTAG